>NC_091447.1:8580418-8593900 GCF_964237555.1 Oryctolagus cuniculus
TTTTTCCAGAATCTTCCAAGAGAGGAAATTGAAGAGTAAGAGGTGATCACAGAAAATGGATATTTGACCAGGTAATTGAAAGGAAAATAAAAAATTTTGAGCCAGATTTATGAATGTTTACGTATTTTGGCCCCAACTTGCTCCTTTCGACAAGTTGGGTCCAAAACATGTGAACATTCGTAAATCTGGCTCAGAACTTTTATTTTCCTTTCAATTACTGAAAAAGCTTTCCAAATAAGGGAAGCTTGATCAGAATGCACCAGCTGTGCACAGGAGGATTTGGAAAGCGAGGTGCAAGCAGCCAGTGAAGAGCCTGCTGTCACCATCTTAGCAGGGAGTGACAGCTGCAGGGTCAAGGTCAAGGGTAACCAGGGCAATCTCTATGGCTATAGGTCCTTCATCATCTCAACAGACTTGGAAATACTGAAGATATGTAGAGAGTACTTATTGATTGATTAAAGATTTATTAATTTTCATTTCGTTTGAAAAAGAGAGAGAGGGAGAGCACTTTCATCTGCTGGTTCATCCTAAATGCCTGCAATGTCCAGGGCTGGGTCTGGCCAAAGCTGGAGTCCAGCACTCAGTCTGATTCTTCCAGCACAGGTGGCAGAGACCCAGCTACTTGAGCCATCACCTGCTACTTCCCAGCATCTGCATTAGCAGGAAGCTGGGATTGGGAGCAGAGCCAGGACTCAAGCCTAGGACCCAACTCTGAAATAGGATGTAGGCATCCCAAGTATCTGCCCTTCCTTTTTTAAAAGAAAATTTTTTGCTACTTGAAAGGCAGAGAGACACATACAGGGAGACAGAGAGAATGGGTGGAGGGGAAGGAGACAGAGAGTCAGAAGGACATCTCCCATCTAGTGGCTCATTTCCTAAATTCTGCCATAGCCTGAGCTGAGCCAAGCCAGAGCCAAGAGCCAGGAGCTCAGTCTAGGTCTCCCACATAGGTAGCAGGGACTCAAGTGCTTGAGTCATTACCTGCTGCCTCTCAGGGTGCACATTACTGAGAAGTTGGAATTGAAAGTGGAGCCAGGGTGTCAGGGTTGTGGCACAGCAGGTGAAATCACAGACTGCAAAGCCAGCATCCCACATGAGTGCTGGTTCAAGTCCTGGCTGCTCCACTTCTAATCCAGCTCCCTGCTAATGAACCTGGGAAAGCGGTGGAAGATAGTCCAAGTGCTTGGGCCCCTGTCACCCCACATGGGAGGCCCAGATGAAACTAGGCTCCTGGCTTCAGCCTGGTCCAGCCTTGGCTGTTGCAGCCAATTAGGTAGTGGACCAATTAGTGGATGGAAGATCGTTCTCTTTCTTAGTCTCCGCCTCTCTGTCTGTAATTCTGCCTCTCAAGTAAATAAATAAATCTTAAAAGAAAGTGGAGCCAGGGCTCAAGCCCAGGCCCTCTGAGGTGGTGTCCCAAGCAACGCCTTAACCACCATGCTGAAGCCCCACCCTCAAGAGATAATTAAAGAAAAAAAAATCGTCAATTATTCATGATAAGGTCTGGGCAGGTAAAAAGAGGGAAACCGTAAAGACGACTGTATTTTTGGGAGCCTACGTGTCTGGTCACAAGTAGTAGCCTTGGAAATGCACAATTCTTTTAGCAAAATTCTGTTGAAAATCTGTTACAGTTGGGCTCATGAATGGCATGTCCAATGGGAAGACATTTAAAAGCTCAGAACCAGAGCCAGAATTAGAGGTGAAAACAAGGATAGAGTTACAGAGCAAAGACATGGAGGAAACAACTAAAACCAAGGTGGTGGATGAAGACAAACGAGGAAGACGTTAATGAAAGGAGCTCTGGGGGCCAGCACAGTGGCATAGCGGGTGAAGCCGCCAACTGCAGTGCCAGCATCCCATATGGGTGCGGGTTCAAGTCCCCTCTGCTCCAGTTCCAATCTAGCTCTCTGCTATGGCCTGGGAAAGCAGTAGAAGATGGCCCAAGTCCTTGGGCCCCTGCACCTGCATGGGAGATCTGGAAGAAGCTCCTGGCTCCTGGCTTCAGATTGGCGCATCTCTGGCCGTTGCGGCCAATTGGGGAGTGAACCAGCAGATGGAAGACCTCTCTCTCTCTCTCTGCCTCTCCTTCTCTCTCTGTGTAATTCTGACTTTCAGATAAATAAATAAATCTTTTAAAAATAAAAAAGAGGAGCTTTATCACAAAACCGTATCCAGCTGATGCTCTGTGGTGAGTGTTTGTTTTGAACAATAACACAGTAAGACGGACACATTTGAAGTGAAACTTTATGGTGATCTGCCGTGGCTCACATAGAAATCACGACCTGGACTATGACCCCATCCAAGAGCCTATCTCAGAATCTCCCCCAGGGACGGGCACACTGAGGCGTGTGGCACCTTACGTCTCTAAGTCACACAGTGTGTACTGTGACTGTGAGATGGATCTTTTCTAGCTTGACTCCTGGGTTATGCAGAACCTGCTGCTCAGTTTTCAGAAATTTGGAAGTTGCCTAATTTTCTTTCTGTTACTCATTTTAGCTTAGTCCCGCGAAAACCAGAAAACATTCTTGGAGTTGTTTCAATCCTTTGAAATTCGTTAGGGCTTGTTTTATGGCCTAGTGCATTTTCTATTTTGGTCCATCTTCTATTGCCAGGGAAATGAACGTGTACGTGTATTCCAAAATACGTTCTATGGGACAGTGTTCTGAAGTGCCAGTGAGGTCAAGCTTGTCTCTCGCCGTGTTCAGACCTGTACAAAGTGTCTTCAGTGCCTTGTCGTTAGCCTGTTCTCTCAGCTACTGCAGCATGCTACATTTTCCCACTGTCACTCCTGTTCAGCCTCTTGTTTTCTCATACAGATTTTTGAAATTTGCATATTATATGCAGATGAATGTAGGCTTAGAATAATGAGGTTTCTCCACTATGAAATAAATCTATTTTAGTACTATTTCTTGTCCTAAGACTGACTTTTTCTGTTCTTTCTTTCTTTCTTTTTCTTTTTTTTTTTTTTTTTTTGACAGGCAGAGTAGACAGTGAGAGAGAGAGAGGCAGAGAGAAAGGTCTTCCTTTTGCCGTTGGTTCACCCTCCAATGGCCACTGCAGCTGGTGCATCGCGCTGATCTGAAGCCAGAAGCCAGGTGCTTTTCCTGGTCTCCCATGGGGTGCAGGGCCCAAGGACTTGGGCCATCCTCCACTGCACTCCCAGGCCATGGCAGAGAGCTGGCCTGGAAGAGGGGCAACCAGGACAGAATCCGGCGCCCTGACCGGGACTAGAACCCGGTGTGCCGGCGCCGCAAGGTGGAGGATTAGCCTTTTGAGCCACGGCGTCAGCCCAAGACTGACTTTTTCAAATATCACTGTGGGCTAGCCAGTTTTCTTCTGGTAAGTGTTTTTGTGATAGAGTTTTCTTTATCCTTTTATCCTATTCTGTCGCCTTACACAGAAAGATTTATTTTGAAGGTAAAACAATAGTGATAGTTGGGGAAGCCAACATTTAAGGAAGAGGAGCCAGAGGCAGGGCAAGGAAAGAGATACAGAGTAGTGAAAGGAGACTAAGTTAAGAAGGACTTTCTGAGACTAAGAAGAATTGAAGGCAGGATGGACCGCTGAAGCTGTCCTGCTTTTCTCTTAACAGGGGCACCCATGAGCTCTAGAGACACCAGGACAAATAGAGCTTAATGAAAGGCCACTGAATTTGGTAGCTATACATTCATTAAGGCTTTTTTGAGTTATAGTAGATAACACAAAACAGGCTTACAGAGATAATTGCTGACAAGAAAACCGATGCAGCAGACTTAGCCATGTTACTTATGAAATTTATCTGTGATGAGGGTGCTACTCTGCATTTCCTGTAGAAAACACTTCCCAGCTTCAGGCTTGGTTTGATAACATCTCCCTGGCCTTTCCAATAGGTTGCTTGAGCAGTCCCCTGACATTTTAGAGGGGCCCATGCGCATCTTGCCAAACCATCACACTACTCCCCAGTTAGACAGGACTAGGTGGGTTTGTGATATGCTACACAGGGGTCAGTCTACTCGCATCCTCAGCAGGGCAGGTGGCAACTGAGCCCAGCAGAGCAGGGGCAGGAGCTGAGCCCACATTGTGTGATTCTCAGAGCAGGCTTATGACCGGCATGGCATTTTGCTGATCCGTTCCTGTTTCCATTCATCTCCCTTCCCTCCAAAGACCAGTTTTCTGCTCTGCTCAAGAACCCAAAGTATGTTGCTAAATAGATTATGATCCAGCCATGATGTTTTGTAATGCATCATTTTGCTAGGTGGTACGTTCTGCAATTAGCTGCAAAGCCAGGTCAGTTTGTGTCTACTTGAGTGTGGACAAAATATACAGGATGCACATAAAATGTGGACAGGAGATTGGGTGGATTCTTGGAGGAGAGAGAGGGAAGTTTGTTTTGGAAAGTAGGGGAGACTCCTCTTCATCCCAAACAGAGAGCTATGAGTACTCACTCAGACTAAATATTTAAAGTTCATGAGGGGAGCCTGGGAAATTCAGCGTTGATGCACTGATCTTAATAGGATGTTATTTGGAAAGCATTTGAAAGTGATTTCCATCAGGACAGGAACAAAGGAGAAGAATTAAGTGCCTAACTTAGTACCATGGAACTACATTACAACTCCTTCTCAGATTTCTTTTTTAAGTTTTATTATGTAAAAACTAAAAAAAAAAACACAAATAATGATCAACTGTCAACCTTCACTAACTTTCAGCTTCAACAATTATGATCACAAAGACAACCATGATTCACCTACACTACACCTACTTTTGGGCGGGGATTATTTTACAACTAATCTAAAGTATCACATTATTTTGTCTGTAAACAATTTGGTATACAATGAAGGAAATTCCTGTTTAAGTGTTTCTTTTATTGGGGTGGCCATTTGGCCTGAAGTCTAACCTGCCAGTTGGGACACCTGCATCCCATGTCCAGTAACTGGGTTTGGTTCCTGGCTCCACTATTGATTCCTTAGCTTCCTGTTAACGTGTATCCTGGAAGGCAGAAGATGATGCCTCAAGTAGTTGGGTTTCTGCCACTCATATGGAAGTCCCGGATCAAATACAGCATAGCAGTTATCATAGAAGAGTTAGAAATGATTACTGAAGATTTGTCATTAAAAATTCTCACAAGGTCAGATGGTCTTACTATTGAATTTTATCAAGAAAGTTGAAAAATTTCAAAACCATGTGTTTTTCTTGGTACTTAAACTCTTCCAAGTCATTGAAAAAAAGATGAAAATTTCCCTAATTGAACTTCAGATCTTTTTGAAAAAATGAAAAATAATTCATATAAGCATGAGGAATTAATAACATTTTGTTTTTCTTGATAAAAACGCAAGATATTATATTTTCAAAACTTTAGGGATCTGCGCTGTGGCACTGTGGGTTAAAGCCCTGGCCTGAAGCGCCGGCATCCCATATGGGTGCCGGTTCGAGTCTCGGCTGCTCCTCTTCTGATCCAGCTCTCTGCTATGGCCTGGGAAAGCAGTAGAAGATGGCCCAAGTGCTTGGGCCCCTGCACCCATGTGGGAGACCTGGAAGAAGCTTCTTGCTTCAGATGGGTTCAGCTCCAGCCGTTGCAGCCATCTGGGGTCTTTACCTCTCTCTGTAACTCTGTCTTTCAAATAAATAAGTAAACCTTTAAAAAAATAGAAAACTTTAGAGTTAATACAAAAATGTGTAAGGTACTCATACATGATACAATACAAATATGCAAAGATCTACTTGCGATAAGTACCTAGAAGTAGAATAGAAAAAAGTCCCATTAAAATGCAAATACTAAATATTAACATATTTAGTAAGAAAGACGCAAGATATGTATGAAGAAAATGGCAACATTTTAAAACCTTGCAGAGGATTTAAAAGATCTAAAAGAAAGGAAAGACAACATGTTCTGTTAAAATATTTATTTATATTTATTTGAAAGGCAGTGTGACAGAAAGAGGGATAGATCTTCCATCCACTGGCTCACTCCTAATTTTCCCACAGTAGCAAAGGGTTGGGTCAGGTTGAAGGCAGGGGCCCAGAACGCCATCTGGGTCTCCCATGTCAGTGATAGGGCCCCAGGTACTGAGTCATCCCCTGCTGCCTCCCAGGGTGCACATTAGCAGGAAGCTGGATTGGAAACAGAACAGCCAGGACTTGAAACAAGCACTGCAATATGGGACATGCATGTCCCAAGAAGCAACATCTACCCTGAGACATCATCTTCTTGGATGGAAAGACATAACTATACGTGAACAAGAACAAGCTTACAGGAAAAATAGAACCCAATAGAAAAAAAAGGACAAAGAAAATGAAGAGAAGTTGCAAGGGTGAATGAGTTCCATCCCTGGGTCTCTGGTAATGCATTCTGACATGCATGGCTGCTAGACATGTGAACCGTTAGCAGCATCTGGGACAAAGTATCAGGAAGAATGTTATAAGCATAGAAGCAAACATACCCTTTGCTTTTGTGAACTTGGCCGACCGAAATAGAAATTAAAAAGTTCAGCACACAGGAACCAGGAACGACATGTTTGTTGTGAGGCTGCTTGAAATGCAAGGTGGGGGGGGGGTACCAGGTAGATGACAGTCATTTCTGGTACAAACCATGCTGCATGCAACCTAACTGCAGATAATGCTATTATCACCGTGAAAAGTAAGCAGTGACAGCCAGACTGGTAAGGTGGGAAAAATAGTTGGAGGAAGAGGAGGTTATTTAGTTACAGGGAGAGGGAAAGGAAAGGAGGAACTAAAAAAACCTTTTTTAAAGACTGTATTAAAACCACACTAGTATGTACGATACCTTGCTTGTGCATTTCTCAAAAAATAAATTTCATACACACAGTATAAAGTAGAAATCAAACATACTGAATACCGTGTTCATTAGTCTCCCCTTCTAAGTTATGTGCTCATTTGAGCCCAAGACATTCTCTTTAATCATTATTTTTGAGAGCACCTGGGGCCGCCGCCATGGCTCAATAGGCTAATCCTCCACCTGCGGTGCCGGCACACCAGGTTCTAGTCCCGGTCAGGGCGCTGGATTCTCTCCTAGTTGCCCCTCTTCCAGGCCAGCTCTCTGCTGTGGCCCGGGAGTGCAGTGGAGGATGCCCCAAATGCTTGGGCCCTGCACCCCATGGGAGACCAGGAGAAGCACCTGGCTCCTGCCGTCAGATCAACGCAGTGCGCCGGCCGCAGCGTGCCGGCCATGGCGGCCATTGGAGGGTGAACCAACGGCAAAAGGAAGACCTTTTTCTTTGTCTCTCTCTCTCACTGTCCACTCTGCCTGTCCAAAAAAAAAAAAAAAAAAAAAAAAAGCACCTGGTTTCTGAGTTGGCTGCTGGTCCATGTTTGTTTGCTATGCACATTTCCTGGAGTGTCCAGGCACAGAGAGCACACAGAGGTCCCTGGTCCAGTGGGCCATGCTTAGGGGTAAGACAGAGAACCAGCCAACGGGAGATTTTAGGTGAGAGTGTAGCTTCAGCTTGAGATGAGAGTGAGCCCTTCTCCCCACCCCTCGCCCCCAACTGAATGTCAATCTTAGACCAAACACTCTGGGGGCAGGCTACTCGGGGGGCTACTGCTTCAGATGATGTCCATAGAGTAGACTCTAGGATCCAGCTGTCCGGCCAGAGTCAGGGAACCTGTCCACAGGTCAGTGTCACAGTCACTCTCAGAGCATGGAGGGAGGGCGAGTGGTTCCCTCTTCCCGGCCTTTTGGGCAAGCCCAGTCCACCTGTGCTAACCACTTGAGACAGGAAGCAGTAGAGGTGGGGAGGGAGGGAGGCCGCAGCTCACCTAAGACTAAGAAGAGAAAGAGGAAGTACGTGCACTAATTCTTGCTTGTGAGCTGCTGCAAGGAGCCAACCGCAAAACACGATGGGTGAATGTCAAACCCTGCATGGTTGGATTAGCCATCCTCCATCTCTCTGGATCAGAGAGGGATGCCCCTGGTGAGGGCCAGGGGAGGTGCCCCTTGCTCAGCACTGTTGGCAATACAGCACTCCTCCTTTTATAGGAACGGGAGCCATCAGGGGATAGCTTTCCAGCAATCTCCAAATGTCCACAGATCACAGAGGAGGATGCACCCTCCACCGTTTCTCTCCTCATCTTCTCACCTAAATGACTTGATTTCAGTTACACCATACAAAAGAGCAAGACGCTCGAGAGCCTGGACATCACCTTTGATTGCCCTGTGGAGGTCAGCTGCTTCTTACATTCATGCAGAGTCACAGGCTAAAGCTTTGCCATTTTTGTTGTCTAATTGGACGGGATGACTGTGCCGTGCTAACAGTTTGCATTCTCATCTTGGAACTGGTTGAAAATGGACTTGGGTTGTTGTGGGCGTGGAAGTAGCACATGGTTTGAGGGCTGACATCTGCCATCCTTAAAGCTTTGCAAAATGTACAGTACATGAGTGAGGGTCCACACTGGTATAGATGTGTGGTTACATGGGAATACTCTCACTTTGGCTCTCTCGGCCTTGTTTTTCTGGGCTTGTTTGATGATCTTGTTTCTCTAAATATCTGCCTAGTCCTTACTGTGCTGCCATGGCCATTTCTCAGCTCTGGGCATGGACACACTTGGAAGTATCTGGGACTGACACCTCTCAGGAATGGGTGATAGGCTCAATAGAACCCACTTGTCCCGATTGTGGAAGATCAAAGTAAGGGTGGTGGCTCTGTGTGGTTGTGACACCAGGACACCAGCCTAGGAGCTTCTGTGGGTATCTCCCGAGTCCGTGCCCTCCAGAATCTAGAACACTTCTTTACTCTTCCTCGCCTGGACTATTGCAATGGGCAATCCTGTGGTTTCACCTTCCCTTTGGTCTCCCTTGCTGTCTCCCTGACCCCTTCACTTGCTCTCTGCCACTGTGACTCCCCCAACCTGAGAGTTACTGTCCAGCTACCCTCCACGAGACAGGTGCAGCTCCAGCAGCCGAGTTCCTGAGGTCTGCGGCATGCTGTTTCCAGGGACGGACCACATTCCTCTAAATCCTTCCAAGTCCAATGTGTTGTGTCTCCTTGGTTCCCTTTATGTCTTTGCCTCAGCTCCCTCCCCCAAAGCCTGCATTGACTTGTTTTGGACTTGTTTTGGGCTCTCAACATTTCATGCGTGGATTATGATGAGCGCTCTCATACTTCTGGTCTTCCCCGTTCTATTCTGTTGTACTGATCTGTCTGGGACAATGGCTTATGGACCACAGATTTCATCAAGTTGCTGCCTTAAAGGAAAAGCAATGGCAGCCACCACCCCCATCCTTGGGTGGCTCTCAGAAGCTCTCAGAGTGACAGCCCCAGCACTTACGATCCAGCACGTGCTACATCCTTGATGCTCAGCTTTGCTGATCTAGCTCCTCTTTGATTCATCCAGTTCGACTTAGCTGCGCGTTTCACAGACCACTGTCCTGCCTATCTCCATCTCTGGTGAGAATTCTCAGCCTCCTTCTCTCCCCATGGTTGTTTTGCTGAATAACTCATAGTGTTCTTAGAAACTTATCTTGGGGCTGGCACTGTGGCATAGCAGGTTAAGGCACAGCCTGCAGCATCCACATCCCATATGGGTGTCAGTTCAAATCCCAGCTGCTCCACTTCCAGTTCAGCTCCCTGCTAATGTGCCTGGGAAAGCAGCAGAGGATAGCCCAAGTGCTTGGGCCCCTGCACCCATGTGGGAGACCTGGGTGGAGTTCCAGGCTCCTGGCTTTGGCTTGGCCTAACCCCAGCCCCAGCCCTAGCAGTTGGGGCCACTTGGAGAGTGAACCAGAGGATGAAAGATTTCTTTCTTTCTCTCTCTCTCTGTCTCTCTCCTTCCTCTCTCTGTAACTCTACCTTTAAAATAAATAAAATAAATCTTCAAAAATACCCGTTACTTTCCCCCCAGAACACTTTTCTAAGTAGCACCCTGTGCTCCTGTATACCCAGGAGGGGCTGGGTACATTTCCCCTGTATGTCCACAGTCTGATGCTTAGCACAGTGGCAGAGTTAATTGCCTGTTGATGAAAAGACTGCACCTCATCTAGTATGTTTGTATCCTCAAGTGGGGTCAGTATGCCCCATCTAGGCAGACAAGGACACCTTTCCTGATCTGAGAATCTCTAACACACACCAAAGGAGTCTGCACAGGGCTGGCTTTGTTCCCTTCTTCTTCTTATTTCTGAGACTCATAGAAAACAAGAGTTGAAAATTGAGGCGTCTGATCAAATTATGCCCCCAAAGTTAAGATATATCTCATATTAATTATTTAAAGGTATCAATTACTTTGCTATAGTATAAGGCAACTTCAAAATGTTTGTGGAAAAATGGAATTAAAAGTATGAGTTTACTGGGGCCAGTGCTGTGAACACAGTGGGTAAAACTGCTGCCTGCAATGCTGGCATCCGATATGCGTGTTGGTTTGAGTCCTGGCTGTTCCACTTCTGATCCAGCTCCCTGCTAATGCTCCTGGGAAAGCATGGCCCAAATGTTTGGGCCCCTGTACCCATGTGAGAGATTTGGAGGAAGCTCCTGGCTTCTGGCTTCAGTGTGGCCCAGCCCTGACCATTGTAGCTATTTGGGGAGTGAACCAGCAGATGGTAGATTTATTTCTTTTTTTTAAAGGTTTATTTATTTACTTGAAAGAGTTACACAGAGAAAGAAGGAGAGGCAGAGAGTAAGACAGAAAGAGAGAGAGAGAGAGAGAGAGAGAGAGAGAGAGAGGTCTTCCATCCGCTGGTTCACTCTCCAGTTGGCCACAATGGCCGGAGCTGCGCCCATCTGAAGCCAGGAACCAGGAGCTTCTTCCAGGTCTCCCACATGGGTGTAAGGACCCAAGCATTTGGGCCATCTTCTACTGCTTTCCCAGGCCATAGCAGAGAGCTGGATCAGTAGTGGAGCAGCTGGGACTCTAACTGGTGCCTTTACCTGCTATGCCACAGCACCAGCCCCTTGAAGATTTCTGTTTGTCTCTCTCCCTTTCTCCATTACTCATCTTTCACATAAGTCTAATAAACCTTAAAAAATGTATGAGTTTATTTTGGTGTAAAAAGTTACTGTAATCCTTGTAGAGGTTTTTTTTTTTTTTTTTAATAATATGTACTTTCTACTTGTGAACAAAAATCTTCACAACAAAATTTTTTTGTACCAAAATAAACTTTTCCAAAAAGAATGTATTTTTAAAGGCAGCGTGACAGAGAGAGGGAGAGACAGAGAGAGAGGGAGTGAGAACTTCTGTCTACTGATTTCATTCTCCAAATGGCTACAACTACCAGGGCTGGTCCATACCAAAGCCAGGAGCCTGGAACTCCATCTGGGTCCCCCAAGTGGGTGCTGCAGGGGCCCAAGCGCTTGGGCCATCATGCAATGCTTTCCTAGACACATTAGCCAAAGCTAGTTCCGAAGGTTAGCAGCTGGGATCCCAACTGGTAATCTGCTAATGGGATGCCAGTGTCACAAATAGCCGCGTAACTCCCTATGCCACAATGCTGGCTGCAAACTAATACTTTTAATTCAGATTTCCACGGTCATTGAAGGCCTTTTGTATTTTGCATGCAGAGTGACCAGAATTGTTTCATTTACATGATGCTGGGTTTCTTAAGAAACAGCATCTGTAGCATTTCCACTATCATAATCACAACTATCATAGTGATGATGAGAAAACCTTCCATCAAAACATTGAATTAGCCTAAAAACAGGTTGACGTCTGCTTTGAAAATCAGCTGCCTTTCCTGCTAAAAGTACTTTTTTTTTTTGATCCACCTACTGATTTTTGAGATTCTGCTACACGGCTTATCAGGCCCAGGGTTTCTGGATACGTTGTATGATTAACGTAAACTTGGGGGAAGCTTATTCTGTTTTGTTTTGTTTTGTAGTGGTCCAAATTTAAGTTGCTTTTAGTCACAGGATTTCTGTAAATACAAACTTATGTCAGAAGAGGCCTTTCATTTACTTTTGGATTCGGCTGAGCGTGTTTATTTAATCTGCAGTGATTCAGTGTGTTGGCTGCCTCGGGAGCGTGGAGTGTGTTCTCATGGCGGGGCTGACTCCACCGCTCCCTTTGCACAGCACTCTAAGGGCTCAGAAGAAGGGCGTGACTTCCCTGTGAATTTCTGAGTGGGATTCCTGTCTCTTTCCCGTTAGAAAAGGACAGTAGTTGTTGTTGTTATTGTTGGACTGTAAGGCTACCCTCATTTGCTTTGGAGTTCCCACACTGGCCCAATGAAAGCTTTGGCTTTTTGTGTTGGGATGTTTTTGGGGGGTTTTCCAAAATGGGAAAGGCAGGGTCCTGGCACTGAGGGATGGGTTTGGTTTCCCTCCTGCACACCCCCAAGGAAACCCCAGAGAAGAGCCGCCATCCCTGTGTTAGGGAGCTCACAAAACCCCACGGTTGGATGCATGGGTGGGAGTCCAGTTCTCAGAGACCCGACCAAGAGGAGGATGACAACGGGAGATTTCCTCTCTAGCGAGACTGACTTGCGCAGTCTGTGCCCTGCATCACTACCTCCCCTGCCGTCAGCCTGCTCCAGCTCATTTTCCTGCTCCAACATTTCTTAGCGTGACTGTTGTCCCTTTCCTCTGGGTGCTCACTTGGAGTTTTGTGATCCTCTCCCATGACTGTAACCACTGGGGCTCTGGAGTCCCCTGAACCCCACGTGCTGGTGGGCCTGTCCCCAAGGTGCACCCAACTTGCGATCCTGTGCCTGGCCATGCCTAACACATGGGGATGGCTTTCCTTTACTGCTGCAACATACCTCTTGGAATCTTGACTTTCAACCCATGTGGTCTCAGGTTGGGGTCCCTGCTGCTCCACTTCTGATCCAGCTCCCTGCTAATGTGCCTGGGAATGCAGTAGAAGATGGCCCAAGTGCTTGGGCTCCTGTACCTATGTAAGAGACCTGGAAGAGGCTCCTGGATCCTGGCTTTGGACTGGCCCAGCTCTGGCCATTGCAGCCATTTGGGGAGTGGGCCAGCAGATGAAAAGCCTCTCTTTCTGTCTCTCCTCTCTCTCTTTCTCTCTCTCAACTCTGCCTTTCAAAAAGAAAAGAAAAGGAAATGCGTGGGATTGATGTTGTAGAGCAACAGCTAGGCTGCCCTGTGGGATCCTCACCTCTCATATTGGAGACCCTGGATTGGAGTCCCAGCTTGGCTCCCTATTCCAGATTCCTGCTAATGCGTACCCTTGGGGAGCAGCAAGTGAAGTATTTGGGTCTCTGCCACCCACGTGGGAGATATGTATTGAGTTCTGGGCTCTTGGCCTCAGCCTGGCCAGCACCAACCATTGCATCAGTTTGGAGAGTGAACTGGATGATGGGAGATGGTGCTCCCCCACCCCCAACACTACCTTTCAAATCAATACGTTGAAACTGGATCTGTCTTATGTGAATGTGTGGTTAGAGCTTCAAATGAGCGATGATCTTGTAGATTCTGAGACCTTTCTCAGGTGACTTCTGTAAACAACCTGAAAGTTTCATGGTCTGCTTCAGTAGAAATCAGATGCTCTATAGGCATAAAACCCAAATTCTATTTTAACATGAAAACTACTAAAAAGCCAATT
>NC_091447.1:12212191-12367928 GCF_964237555.1 Oryctolagus cuniculus
TTCAATTAGTAAAATCTGAAAGTGCTCTTGTGTTCCCCCTGTCAATCAGCTGGGGACGGAATCATTCTGGGAGCCTGTGTTATTTTACCAATTTCTCCAGACAAAACTGAAAAATAGAATGTACTTACACAATGCACAAAGACGTCACAGAAACTTTGGGTAGAATATGGAATGCTTAAGAAGCCACATAGGAGCTTCAAAATTCGAAGTTGTGATTCTAGACATTTAATTTCAGAGAAGACAGAAAAGTTTCAATAGAATGCTTCATGCATCATGGCTTCTAGGAGAAATGCTCTGAAAGCGACCATTTCTTGGTTGTTTGCATTTTTATTCCTTACAATACAAAAGCCTGTTTTTACCACCCCCCCACCCCACCCCCCACCCGCCATGTAGTTATTTCGTGTATAGAAATGTTTACTTATTTAACAAAGCCGAAACCATGTCAAGGATCATAAGAAAACACCACCCCCTAGTGGGGAAACCCTTAAACAGCAAAGTCCTGGGGGCAGCCTCTCCAAGTTGCCATGGTGACCAACCCAGATGGAGAGGAGAGTGGGAGGAAGGACTAAGGAGGGGGTAAGGAGGAAACCCCCAGAAGATACCTGCGATAGGGGAAAGAAGTAAACCATTGCCAGGGAGATACTGATCAAAGCAAAGTCTGAGCCCCTGTCTCAGGAGCCGGTGGAGCCTGGTGCTAATCACCCTGGTGCCCCGGGGCTCCTCTGAACCAGGATGCGGCATCTTCCCAGAGGAGAGATGATGGAGGGATAAAGAGCCAAGGTGCCCTGCTGGCGCGGGGTGTGAACTGTGGCCAGAGCCAACAATCCACAGCTGGCATTTCATGCATCTTGATCTCCCAGTGGGTGAGAGGGGATCAATGGGCCAACGTAAACATCTCAGGCTTATCCAGATCAGTAAACATTCTGTCCAGGCTCCACCCTTGGATTATCCTGCTGCATCCTGGTAAACTCGAGTCCCACCGTGGCCTGTCTCCACTCTGGAGTTTCCCTTTCCCAATTAGCCTCACCTAGAATCTCTCCAGCCCCCCCTGATAAGGAAGACCAATGTAGGATGCAGGTCACACAAAAGGAAAAATCTCTCAGAACCCAAGCAGACTTGCGATTCAATAAATCCTTTAAATCAGCAGCAAAATAGAATAATGATTTGAATTAGTAAAATAATGAAGGGTCAACAAAAATGATCTGCAGAGAACACCTACCAAATCGTTTATGAATAAAAGCATGATAATGAAACTGCACAGGGCAAGAGGCTGTTCTAAATTCATAAGCATTATAAAATATTTTTAAAGGCGGAGCTCTATAAATATTGGATAGAACGTGAGCCTCACTCTTCTTCCGGCAGTCCAGAGGGAAGTTGGTAATAGCACTCATGGGAATTTATGGAGGGTCTATCACCTTAGACACTTGCCAGCTTATTAATCTTCAGGACTCTCTTAGGAGAAATGTAGTCAATGTTATTAGCTCCATTTGCAGATAAGATATTGAGACACTGACAGATTGTGTAGTTTATACAAGGCGTGTACAAGAAAACACAATGAGCAGAAGGGAAATTTGCTAGCCACTAAGTTGGAAATGTGGTCCATGGTTTGACCATGTTCTGCCCAGACACGTGGAGAAAGCAGGCACCATGCCAGCTGCAGCTATCTGGAACAAAGGGAAGGTTCCACCAGGATGGGATGTGCTGGGTACACGGGAGACTTTGGCACTCTCCTGGCGTGAGGCCAAGGACTGCTTCAGGACTACCCTCCCCACTGCACCCCTTCCAACAACACCAGAGAGCTCATCGTACAATGATCAGGAAGCCATCACTTCAGAGTCTTAACGAGTAGGCTAGCAGAATAAGCCAGAGTTCTGGGCATAAATAGGAAGCATTGCAGAGACAACAGAGCACTTAGATCGTAACCCAGAAAGAATCCTTACTCTCTTCTTTGCTTAAAAAAAATTACTTGTTTATTTTTTAAAAATAAGTGTTTCACAAATAAAATCTAAAAATCAAGCTAAGTGTTCTAGAAAGTGAATCACTAAGAAAGTAGTGTTGTGCAGACTTTCATAAAAGAACTTGTAAATCAAGTTGTAAAACTCAGGTGAGGTGGCCAGATCTTAATAATTATCAACAAGATTGAGAATAAAAAACAAGTAACAATGCACCTCCCTCCCTCCCACACACACACACACACACACAACCTCATTTAAAAGATTACTGGAAATGAAGCCGGCGCCGTGGCTCAATAGGCTAATCCTCCACCTTGCGGCGCCGGCACACCGGGTTCTAGTCCCGGTTGGGGCGCCGGATTCTGTCCCGGTTGCCCCTCTTCCAGGCCAGCTCTCTGCTATGGCCAGGGAGTGCAGTGGAGGATGGCCCAGGTGCTTGGGCCCTGCACCCCATGGGAGACCAGGAAAAGCACCTGGCTCCTGGCTCCTGCCAGGATCAGCGCGGTGCGCCGGCTGCAGCGGCGGCCATTGGAGGGTGAACCAACGGCAAAAGGAAGACCTTTCTCTCTCTGTCTCTCTCTCTCACTGTCCACTCTGCCTGTCAAAAAAAAAAATAAATAAAAATAAAAAATAAAAATAAAAGATTACTGGAAATGAACAGGGCAGATAAACATATAAAAACATCTCTCCCAATAACAAACGCTAGTAAGTTAGATTTCGAAATAATAATAAATACTGAAGAAAACACATGATGACATTCAAGGGAAAAAGAGATTACTAAAAGACCTTTGGTAGCAAAATTCTCAACCAACTTACTGGTCGTTAACAACAAATCCTGGAAAAGAAAGTAAATTGTTGTCAAATTTTAACAGGCAAGGGTGCATAGGTTAATCACAGGGAATTTCTGGTTTAAGAAACTGCCAAATACAACCCAAGACATGAGAAATCAAGTCATGTAATTACATAAGAGGGAGCCGAAATAATGCACTCAGTCAATATTACCTACTTCCTGTTTGGGTGATCCAGGGAGAAGCATTTCCACTGATGACGAGTCAGGCTCCTGAGATAGCCCTTGCCCACCCCAGCCTGAAAACCAGAAACTAGCCATCACTAGAAGTTTATAAGGGCCAGGCGATACATATCTGCCTGTCCTCTGCTTCCAGCTAGGGTGGACAGACACAAGAACACCAAGGGACATGTACTAGCCAGCGTCCATTCTGGTGGCATAGTACCCATATCATACGCGTTACTCAATATTTCTATCTTTCGACATCCAGGAAAGTGTCAACTTAAGAGTGACCAAAGAGTTGTCATCTTCCTTTTTTAAAGTCTTTGAAGATGACTGGGTAGTACCAGGTGGGATGGATTTCTATTGGCATGCTTCTTTATTTTAGAAAATATGCTAAGAGAGAGGAGTTTGTTATGACATCTGAAGAAGTCCAACAAATATAGGGAGGCCCTTGATGAGTGTTGATCAGACTCAGAGGAAGCATCTACAATCAGAACTCGAGGGAGGGGAGGAGAAAGGAGCCAGGGTTGAGCAATGGATGAGCCCAGACAGGGTCTTTCAGCCTGTCTGCCTCATGGTATCATGTGCTAGTGAGATGGCTCCCAGTGGTGCAGCTGTCCTAGGTCAAATACCAGCTCCACACAGGACTCAGTAGGGAGAAGTAAGGCAAGGGTGCTTCTGGTAAGAAAGAGTGTGATTCACAATGGAGTAGAAACAGGAGTGACTCAACAAGAGTGAGGAAGCAGCAAGCCGTGCCAGAGGTCTGGGGTCCGGGACACAGCAGTGGGAGAGGGACAGAGACAGAGTTAAGAGGATTCTGGGTGCGATGAGAAGAAAGCATGCAGAGAAAGGAATGGTTGGTCAGGATGTGATTATAAAACAAGATGAGAAACTTGAACTTGGGCCTCAAAGAAAGAAGGTGTAGAGGAGTTTAAAGGGATGGCACGATCCAACTTACAATTTACATTTGGAGGAGGTGGAGAGCCAAAGTTATGCAGAGCTAGAGACAAGGAAAGGAGACAGTGGCTTCCCGTAGGAGAGGGGTCATCAGAATGGGGAGAGGTCGACAGAACCCCTCACACCCCTGCTTTCTGCTCCTAAATTCCCCAGTGGATTAAAAGCCAGGCCCTTGAGGGTTGTACTCCAGGCCACCAGGATTTCATTGATGAGCGTGGGCTGACAATGGCACAAAAGGAGGAGCCAGCTCCCTTAGTTCCAGGCACCAGTTGAACCCACGCTGGCCTCGCTTTTCATTGTTATTTTACAGTTGACCCCTGAATTTCTTTTTCTCATAAAACAGTTATCTCCACACCCTACTGGATGCTTGGAGTGAAGCAACGTTTCTGTGCTGAATTCCATTTGTCTTGTGAAAGACAACAGAGAGCCCACGTGGGCTCCAATCAATCTGCACACATCCAAGTCTCTGAGTCACATCAAAGTGAAGGGAGACTATAGATGAGCATCATTATTTAGGACTCCACAAGTGCTGTCCAAAACCTTTCCCATTCACGCAGACAGCTTTGCTTTTTTTTTTTTTCAATCACCTCTGTAAATAAATCATAAAGTTGTAAAACAGGAAGTACAAGAAGCAGGATACAAGATTGTGCTTCCTACCAACAATCATGATATAGAGAAAAGCCCTGTCTCTTATGCTAAGGGATTTCCAGGCTTCCTAATATTCCCCTTTGGCTTTTGCAACCAGAAGGAAGTGCATTTTACATTTTATATTTGTGTTGAGGGTCAAACAATGTACTGTGAAAGGAAGAATGAGAGTGGTGGGATCAAAATACCTAGTTAAGTTCCTAAATCTCTCTGATCTTCCATTTTTACATCTATTCAGTGAGACTAATGTTTATCCCTTTGCCACTGTGTTCTGTGAGAATTAAAGAGTTTAATGCCTGGGATAAGGACCTAAAGCTCTTTGGTTTCAGAAGTTTTCTCTATCTGCTCTGTCCTATCAGGCAATCAATAACCACGGGAACTCTTGAAATATGGCTTATTCAATAAAGGCACTGCATTGTTCATTTTAGTTTTTAATCAAGTAAAATTTTTAAAGCCCTAAGTGTCTAGTGGAGAGCTGTTTGAGTTTCCATTATTTTTACTCTAAATTAACTCACTATAGCTTTGCCCTGGAAACCCATAGACTAGGATATGGTCCTTGTTGAGGCATGGGTGTTTTACTTACATGTGGTCAAAGGTAGTTGTGAACCCTTTTAAACACAACTCCTGGGGCTGGTGCTGTGGCACAGTAGGTTAATCCTCCACCTGCGGTGTCAGCATCCCATATGGGTGCCATTTCTAGTCCCGGCTGCTCCTCTTCCAATCCAGCTCTCTGCTATGGCCTGGGAAAGCAGTACAAGATGGCCCAAGTGCTTGGGCCCCTGCACCTGCGTGGGAGACCCAGAAGAAGCTCCTGGCTTCGGATTGGTGCAGCTCCGGATGTTGTAGCCATTTGGGGAGTGAACCCACAGAAGGAAGACTTTTCTCTCTGTTTTTCCCTCTCACTGTCTGTAACTCTACCTCTCAAATAACTAAATAAAATCTTAAAAAATAAAACACAACTGCTGAGATGAAACAAAGTAATAAAATGTGATTTTATTTTTGTTAATTACTCTTCTATAAAAAAAAATTCCTAGGAAGAAGTTTTCCCCAAAACCACTGCTGAAAATTCCCCAGGAAGCCTCATGTATCCTCTAGTCATACTTAGATTTAAAAAAATACTAATGTGAATGCATGTGTTCATGATAAGCATGTGTGTGCATGTGGGTGGTGTTTGTGTATATGATGTCTGTGTGCATGTGCCTGTGTACATGTGTGTGTGCATATGTGTGTGGTATGTGGACGTGTGTGGGATATGTGTGTGCATGTGTGTATATGTGTGTATGAGTACAGGTCCATGCAGGCACCTCAAAAGATCCTCAGAAGTTTTCAACAACAGTGACTGCAAAATGAATGATGCATCCAATTCTTAAATCACCTCTACCTGCCTGAGCTCTGCTTTCCCGGCAGTGAAACACACCAAGCTCTGCTGGAATACACAATAAAGCCATTTCCACTTGGCTTGATGAGAAAGCTCCCCTCATCTCGACCCCGCTATATGAAGACAGCCTTCCAAAAATTGTTCTGACAAAATCATTGCAGTGTTCATTCCTGCTTTAGATTTTGATGCAACCTGGAAGTCAGTGAGAAGCTCAAGAACTGTGAAAATATTTCCAGTTGGGATGTTTACCAGATATCTCTTTCTGGTATCTGAAATTTATCATCTTAGAATCTTAGCTTAGTTTTCTAATTTAACATTCTGTTAGTATGCAAAAAATGAGCACTGTCTCGCTGGTAATAATAGCTAAAGGTGGGGAAATTACATAATCATGGTGAAAAAGAAAAGTGGTAACTTCCTAAGCAATCGAGGGCCATCATTAAAACGTGTTATGTTTAAAAAGGAAGCCAGGGCTGGAGCCGCGGCTCAATAGGCTAATCCTCTGCCTGCGGCGCCAGCACCCCGGGTTCTAGTCCCAGTCTGGGTGCCGGATTCTGTCCCGGTTGCTCCTCTTCCAGTTCAGCTCTCTGCTGTGGCCCAGGAGTGCAGTGGAGGATGGCCCAAGTGCTTGGGCCCTGCACCTGCATGGGAGACCAGGAGGAAGCACCTGGCTCCTGGCTTCGGATCAGCGCGGTGCACTGGCCGCAGCAGCCATTGGGGGTGAACCAACGGAAAAAGGAAGATCTTTCTCTCTGTTTCTCTCTCTCACTGTCCACTCTGCCTGTCAAAAAAAAAAAAAAAAAGAAAAAAAAAGAAAGCCAGATGTGCTTCCATTTGAAATTTAAAATAGGAGACATGTGCAGTATATGCTTTGTGTTATTTGGATTCTTTAAATACATATAATAATAATTTCAAGTTTTTCTTCTTATCTTTGTATATATATTTGAATACATGTGTATATTGAAGCCTGTGTTCATTTCTCAGTTTTTGAAACTGTAATTTTCAATTCTTTCTGCTTGACATAATGTCTACAAAATTTTCTTTTCCTGACATTCTAAGGCATTTGTGTCTCAATCCAAATCCAAGTGTAAAGCACTTTGCACATAATTGACCATCTTGTTTATAACATCAATCCTTGGAAAACTGAATGAAACACCAAAGGTGGAATAAGGGAGTTTATGTTTCTTTTTTTTTAAATAAGTGGGTGTGCTGTTATAAACAGCTTTTCAGGGGAGAACAGACAAATGCAGTGACTTACAGGCATAATAGGACATCTGCATTCAACTACAAATTTATAATCCACATGAAAACAAACAGGAATTAACCTATACACTTGATAAATCATGCTTCATCCTTGATATTCAAAAGCAAGTAATTTTTACTGCTTTTTTATTGGTTAAAATTATCCAACAAGAGGATGACCTTGCGAAGAGTGACTGCACCCTGTGAGGTCCTTCCTAGTATCTGAGTCTAAGGTTCCAGAATCAAATTTATCCTATAGCTATCAAGGGGAAATTGTCAGCAAACAAAATTTGATATACCAATCAATACCTTCTCTTTTCTTTAGAATGCAAAAGCAAAACTATGAAATGAAACATAAAGCTTTACCTATGATAAGTTTTCATGACATCAAAATAAGTTCATGTCTAGCGATAACTTGATCATAACATATTTCCTTCAGTCAGAAGAAAAAAAATTGGAATCTATCCTATAGAGTTAAACAAAGATAAACATTTGATCCTATGCCAAAAAAAATGGGGACAAATTGCAAACAAATAAGTGGAGGCAACATAAATCCTAGTATTAGAGTGAATAGTGTAAAAATGCATTTTTCAGGACAAAGCAACAGTCAGAAAAAGCACAGTTCCTAACTGGATCTCTTGGTCCTCTTCGTGCTTGACCTGTGCACCTGGCTTGGCCAAGACCTCAATTTCCTATAACCTCCCACCTCCTGCTTTGTTGACTTCTGACTCTAGTGATTTTTCCACTACTGCTTTGATCATCCACCCTTGTTCTGTTCAGTGGCTCCTCCTAAGTCACCCACTTATTGGAATACCCCCAAGGCTTTTTGGTCTCTTCTTGCTATCAGTATTCTCTTTGAGATGTTCCAGCCTTTCCCCTGATTCCAAATCCCATTTTTTAGGAGAAAAGCTTGCTAATTTTTTTCTTTGCCTTAGCTCTCTCCCTGGAGCTGCAGAACTATACAATCCACCTGCAGGAGGTCTCTGGGTGAATGCTGTCCATCCACTCTGTTATCTCCATGTACACTTCAAATCAACACATCTCTCCTTCCTTATCTCCACCAACAAAAATGCCTGCTCCCCCATCCCCAAACTCTACCTTCATTGATGGTTTCACAATCTCCCCAGTGTTTTGTGTTAATTCTTGGAGCCTTCTTGAAGGCCATCCTCTTTCTCTCACGTCATTGCTAACTTCTTCCTGAACCCTAACACACAGTCTCTTTCTACCGGACACCATGGCACTTGCCCTGATTTGGACCTGCTTCTCTCTTTCCTGGAGTCCCCGTCCTACTTCCTTGTGTCTTCCTTTCCTATGCCGTTCTACCCACTGCCATGAGCATCGTCTTCCTGAAGCACAAGTCTCCTCATGGCATTCTGGTGCCTGAACTGTCACTCTACTGCGATTGTCCTGGACAAGGCTTCCCATGAAATTCAAAGAGCATCTTTCATTCTCTCTTGGCCTCAGTGCACCACATGACACTGTCAGCTTCTCCCTTCTTGAAAAGTGCTCCTCCCTTGTCTTGGTTACTCTTCCAGCCACTTGATTTCTTCCCATTTCTCAGTCTTCTCATTGCATCAGAGGACACCAACCTGAGCCTCTCTGTCTCAGGCTGCAGCTACTTTCCCTGGGAAAGTCATCCACACCCATGGCTGTAGGAACTGCCGTCTCCTTGTCTATCTAACCCATTTCCACCCCTGAGGACTCAGAGATCTGTCCAATCACTTACAGAATTCCTCCATGTGGATGGACACACCTATGTCCCCAGCTTCAATTCAACTCACCTAATTTTCCTCACAACCCTGTTTCTCTACCTTCCCTATCTAAAGGACCTAACACCCCCATCTATACAGGAAACCCTGGAGATAATCCATGATTAGTTTTACACCCTTCTGCCCCCTCCCAGCCACTGTCCCTAATTCATTAATTTTTTGCAAAATTAACATTTCTAAGATATTCTGCATCCCAAGACCAACTCCTTTTCACAGGAGCAGATTTTATTTTTCTCAATTAGATTTCTGCCACACACACACTGCTTTAGTCTATTTTGTACTCTCTTCACAGTATTTCCAGGGTGATCTAAAAATTCAAGTTTCAGGCTGGTGCCACGGCTCAATAAGCTAATCCTCTGCCTTGTGGCGCTGGCACACCGGGTTCTAGTCCCGGTCGGGGCGACGGATTCTGTCCCGGTTGCCCCTCTTCCAGGCCAGCTCTCTGCTGTGGCCCGAGAGTGCAGTGGAGGATGGCCCAAGTGCTTGGGCCCTGCACCCCATGGGAGACCAGGATAAGTACCTGGCTCCTGGCTTCGGATCAGTGTGGTGCACCAGCCACAGCGGCCATTGGAGGGTGAACCAACGGCAAAGGAAGACCTTTCTCTCTGTCTCTCTCTCTCACTGTCCACTCTGCCTGTTAAAAAAAAAAAAAAATTCAAGTTTCATACTATTCCTAAACATTCTTTTTGGTTTTTGTTTGTTTGAAACGCAACTCATACACACAGGCTCACACACAGGCAGAGAGGCAGGGAGAGAGAGGGAGGAGAGAGAGGTGCCCCACCTGCAGATTCACTCTCCCCAAAGCTTGCAAGAGCGAAGGGTAGGCTGAGACCAAAGCCAGGAACTAGAAATTCAATCCAGGTCTCCACATGGTGGTCAGAACTGAATTGTATCACTGCTGTTTCTTACATCTGCAATATCAGGAAGCTGGAGCCAGGAGATTGAGCTGGGCCTCAAAGCCAGGTACTCTGACATGGGACATAGATGTCTTAACCACAAGGCCACATGCCCACTCCTGTTGTTAAATATTCTAAAAAGACTTTCCTTCTCTTGTATAGTATGGTTAGGAATTATTATGGGTACTGTGACTTGCACTACAATTTCAAAAAATTTATCTTAAAATAAGATCAGGTGTGGCCTAAGATTTTTTGCACCGTGATGTTCAACATGGTATTATTCATTGATAATGAATGGTAATTATTGGAATATTTTAAGAAACTCAGGCCGGCGCCGTGGCTCACTTGGTCCTCCACCTGCAGCACTGTGATCCCATATGGGTGCTGGGTTCTAGTCTCGGTTGCTCCTCTTCCAGTCCAGCTCTCTGCTGTGGCCTGGGAAGGCAGTGGACAATGGCTCAAGTGCTTGGGCACCTGCACCCACGTGGGAGATCAGGAAAAATCATCTGGCTTATGGCTGGATGGGCGCAAGCGCGCCGGCCCTAGCAGCCATTTGTGGGGTGAACCAACGGAAGGAAAACCTTTCTCTCTGTCTCTCTCTCCCTCACAGTCTAACTCTGCCTGTCTAATAAAAATAAAAGAAACTCAGATATTTTCATTAGGAGAGGACAGCCAAAATTTTAACATGTCACACAAGTACGCAATTTAAAACTTTGTTACAGAACATATAATGCTATCAAAATACATATTATGCAATGCAGTAAACTAAAAATATCACATCAATTATTTATCCTTAATATCTATTTACACCTATTAGTATAGATGTAGAGGTTAATAGGATATACACATAAAATGTAACAGTGTGCATCCTTGGTATGGGTTGGTTCTCAAATTTTAAACAGTGAACACACAATATTGTTTGCTTTATTTTAAAGATGCTTCCATTATTTTTTAAATGTTTATTTGTTTCTTTGAGAGGCATAATGAGGGGCAGATGAGATCCCACCTGCTGATTCACTCCCCAAATGCCTGCAATGGATTGACACTGGGCTGGGCTGAAGCTGGAAGCCAGGAACACAACCCAGGTATGCCATGTGTGTGGCAGGAAACCAACTACTTGAGCCATCACCTATTTCCTTTTAGGATATACATCAGTAAGAAGTTGGAATCAGAAGCCAGAACTAGGTATTGAACCCAGACATCCTAGTATGGAACATGGGCATCCTAAAGAGACTTAACCTCTAGGCCAAATGCTCACTCCCACACAACACTGTTAACATCACAAAAAGAAAAACTAAATCCAGTTGTCAAATTTCTTCAGTCAACATCCTTTATTCAAGAAGAAGTGTCTTGGGGCTGGTGCTGTGGCTTAGTGTGTTAAAGCCTTGGCCTGTAGCACTGGCATCCAATATGGGTGCAGGTTTGAGTCCCAGTTGCTCCACTTCCAATCCAGCTCTCTGCTATGTAAGTAGTAGAAGATGGCCCAAGTCCTTGGGACCCTGCACCTGCATGGGAGACGCAGAGGAAGCTCCTGGCTCTTGGCTTCAGATCAGCTTAGTTCTGGCCATTGCAGCCATCTGGGGAGTGAACCAGCAAGATGGAAGATGTCTCTCTCTGTCTCTATTTCTCTCTCTCTCTCTCTGCAACTCTGTCTTTCAAATAAATAAAATAAATCTTTAAAAAAAAAGAAGTGTCTTGGGGTCTCTCCCACCAGCCCTCCCTCTCATCACATTTCCCCAGCCTGCATTAGGCACCTCTATCCTGTGCAAGCATCTGACTTAGCTCCACATTTTATTACACATTTTATATACATATTTGCCACTTGCACTGCAAATGCCCATGTCCCCAGAACTAAGCTAAATACAGGTAGAATAAGTGTTGACTGAATAAATAACTAAAAGATGCCACTCAGTTCACATTGACTAGTGGATTTCCTACTACCTTTGGAAATATTTGAAACTGCTTAGGCTAACACTTGAAAATCCTTCAAAATTAGAAATATCTACTTTTTTTGTCTTATTTGCTTCATACTCTTTTCCCCATACCCCCAAGGACTGCTTCTCCAACACTCATATATGGAGAGAGATGGTATCTCTCTTACTTACTTCTGTATCCCAGAATAGTTCAGTGCCTATCATAGAGCAGATGCTCAGAAATGATTTATGGAATTAATGCTTGGGTAAATGAGCTTTCTTGCATATATCCTGAACTTTCTCTTTCTCCATATTTTCATATTTTGCCTCCTCAACCTCCTTTCTCAAGTCTCCAAGACTTTGATCACCTGGAAGATTCATTTTCCAATCTTTCCAGGAAAATGAAATTCTCTTGAGTACACACACAGTGCATATTCTACAACCCCCATAATTTATGCTTGCTTTTTTGACATTCTTAACCAGATTCTAAACTTGAGAGAATTGAAGACTAGAATACTTTTGTGTCTCTCCTCCCAGAGCTCCTATCTCTCTTTTCCTGCCTGTATAGCTGGAACAGATCAATAAGACACAAAAGCCATAATCTCTACTAACTACTGACAAAACAATTTCTGTGAATCACTTTCTTCATCTCTATATGACGTGTAATATTGCTATTTTCCAGCCAAAATTAATCAAATAAGGTAATGTAATTAAAGAAGTTAATGCATAGTAATCATCCAATGGATGTTAACAGTTGTCTTTGATATATTATTAGTATTGCCATTCACATAATTAATACTAGAGTGTATGTCTGTCAAATGAAGAGTTAATCAACCTGTAGCACTAGAGGCTGAAAAACAAGGAAATTCATTTAAGGCCAAATGCTAGTGTTTGTCTCGGGAATTAAGATGACAGTAGAGATTCCGTATCAGAAGACCTGGGTCCAAATCCCAACTCCTGACTCCAGCTTCAGGCCAATGCAGACGCTGAGAGGCAGTGGAGATGGCTCAAGTAGCTGGCCCCTGCCCACCTGGGAGAGCTGGATTGACTTTCAAGGACATGTCTGCTGCTTGGCCTAATTCTCTCTCTCTCCACCCCTCCACACCTCCCTCTCAAATATAATAAAATAAAATTTTGGCTGAGAATATAATGAGGTATAAATATTTTGGAAACCAATTCTCAATATTTCACAAAGTTAAAGATACACATGTCTGTGGCCTAGCTAATCTATTCTTATAAATATTACTAGTATAATTTTTACATTTATACACAAAGAAGAATATAGTGAAAAATTTATGGAGCTACTTCTGATATTTTTCTGATAGCAAAATTTCATAGTTTTGAAAACAAGTAAGTGTTCATAAGACTCAACATAGATTAATCTCAAACAATGGTAAGTGAGCAAGTTGCAGATGAATAGTATATACTTGATTATATAAAATTTTTAAAAATGAATCTTGATGTGAATGGAAGGGGGGAGGGAGAAGGAAAGGGGAGGGTTGCGGGTGGGAGGGAAGTCATGGGGGGGGGGAGCCATTGTAATCCATAAGCTGTACTTTGGAAATTTATATTCATTAAATAAAAATTAAAAAAAAAAAGAAAATCAATAAACTTTTTAAACAGAGACACCCCCCCCCCCCAAAAAAAAAAGAAAACAGAACCTTGGGAGGACAAGCTGCCCTTCCTCTGCCTTCCCATCCGCGGGTTCCTAAGCATTCCATTTCTTCAGCTTCTGTCCCCGAAATCCTTGAGGGAGCAGGAGGAAGAGTGAGGCTAGGTTTCATTTCTGTAGGGGTGGGCTTTCTACCCCATTTCCCAACCCCTCTGGAATTCCGATTTCACACGGTTAAAACACCATTTTCCCTTCTGCTCAAAGGCCCCTTCACAACTGCATTTCAGACCACCCGAGATGCAGAGTACAGTTTGTGTGAGACCCTCTCTCCTCAGTACCATAGCCACTCTTCCAGGCCACCAAGCTCAAGGGCATCACCTCTGTTGTGCTTGCTGTTATTATGATCACATCGCTTCTTTTTTTTTTTTAATATTTTACTTATTTATTTGAGAGGTAGAATTACAGACAAAGAGAGGGAGAAACAAAGAGAGAGGTCTTCCATCCAATGGTTCACTCCCCAAATGGCCACAATGGCCAGAGCTGGGCCGATCTGAAGCCAGGAACCAGGCGCTTCTTCCAAGTCTCTCACACGAGTGCAGGGGCCCAAGCACTCAGGCAATCCTTTGCTGCATTCCTAGGCCATAGCAGAGAGCTGGATCAGAAGAGGAGCAGCGGGGACTAGAACGGGAGCCTATATGGGATGCCGGCACCACAGGTGTAATACTGGTCCCGATCACATTTCCTTTTTTTTTTTTTTTTAAGATTGATTTATTTATTTGAAAGGCAGAGTTACAGAGAGGCAACATTTGCTTTTAATCAACTCCTCCATCCTTCTCTCCTTTTCCATCTTAGTTTCCAGTGCCCCTCATTTACTTATGCTCAATTATTAGCACTTGTTTCCAAAGTGATCTCTGTGTTCCAGCCACGCTGGGAGCCTTTGCCTGGGGAAAAGCTCTTAAATCTCAGCTCTCAAGGGGCAGGGTAGGGGAGAGGGTCCCCTTTGAACTCTGCCATGGAGAAGCCGAGTGCAAATCCAGTTGAAGCTTCCACGCCACCTTTCACCAGCTGCACCATTCAAAACCACCCTGTAGATCACCTAATATCCTCACTTCTCACTGCACACAGGAAGAGCCTATTCGATTCATTTTCTGGTTTTGACATCACCACAACTTCCATGTTTTCCCAAACTTCAGGCATTAAGGTATCCTGTGATTTTTCCATTACCAATGACCATCTAAGCTAGTTATTCCTAAGCGTTTTCTGTAAATCCACTCACACACCTGTGGTCTTTCAACTCAGAGATGTATTTTTAGAGGTTAATTTCTATTAGTTCTATAAACAGAAAAATCAGTATCTATTGCAACAAATGAGTGATAACTATGAAAATCAATGTCATTTTAAAAGTTGTTAAATATGGAGGCTGGCGCTGTGGTGAAGCGAGTAAAGCTGCTGCCTGCAGTGCTGGCATCCCATATGAACACCAGTTCGAGTCCCGGCTTTTCCACTTCTGATCCAGCTCTCTGCTATGGCCTGGGAAAGCAGTAGAAGATGGCCCAAGTCCTTGGGCCCCTGCACCCATGTGGGAGACCTGGAGGAAGTTCCTGGCTCCTGGCTTCGGTTCGGCGCAGCTCCGGCCATTGCAGCCAGTGGAACCAGTAGATGGAAGACCTCTCTGTCTCTACCTCTCCTTCTCTCTCTGTGTAACTCAACTTTCAAATAAATAAATAAATATTTTTTAAAAAGTTGTTAAAGTACATAAGTACTTTTGGCCCACTGAAGTCTGTCATTTTCAGGGGCAGGAACTCAAAGCCTGTGAAATCATTTGTTCTGGTCTTAGGAAGGCAACTGCAGGCATAACTCGAAACTCAATACACATCTACGGCAGGTTGGTTTTCAAGTGGGTAGATTTGCATGGCCTGCAAATGATGTTATAAATATCCAAACGGCCCTTGGCAGAAAAAAAGGCTCCCCACCTCTGTAGGAAGCTTTAAAAAGTCAGAAGCATCTTCAAACCATAACAACAAAATGTATCCCTGAAGAACTGAAAAGAAGTTGAAAACATTCTCCGTCTGTCATTTCAGTGTTACTTGTGCGTATCCTGCTGTCTATGTTGCCAAACATCAACTCATGCATGTGAAGTTGGGAATCAGTTGGGTCCATGAGGTCGTCTCTCCACGCCTCTCTGCCAATCTCAACTCTGCACACACACACACACACACACACACTCACATACACACACACACACAGCCTGGCTGGAGTCCTGCCCTCCCGGCGCAGGTGTGCTCATGGAACTCAGTGCGCAACGCCTGCTCCTTCTGCTGGCAGACGCAGGGCCGTGGCTGCTCTGTGGTTTGGAGGTCACTCCACTCTACTTTTCAATGACTCACATGCAAGCTCTGAAGTTTATTTTCTCTGGCCTATAGTGATTAAGGCAAGATTTATGGAGGACTCTTTTTAATCCCCTGATACAGAGCATCACACCTTCTATGGGGTGGGATTAACGCGAGTGACTCCAGGAACAGCGAGTGACTGATGGACCAGCACTTCCTCCCTAGACTATTCAGGGTCTTATCTCCTCCAGCAGATAAGCATCCCCACAAGGGCCTGTGCTGAGTCACTCTTCTAACATCTAGGCCCAGCTCAGTGGGAGAACATTGGGGAATTGCTATAAATCCTTGTCAGATGAAGAAATGACCCTCTGAGAAAAGACCATAGGAGACCGCATTCAATGACAGTGTTGCCTTTTCCAGAAGTGTGTGCTGTAGGTTCAGTGCTGCTGCAAGTTTTCCTCCAACTGTATTTTTTACCTTGATGCCACATAGCTTGATGGCCAAGCCCCTGAACAGTCTGAAGTTTATACAGCATAACACACACAAAACTTGGCACACTCATCATGAATATCAGCCATTATCACCTTCAGTTATCACCAAATACTATAGGGGATGCTTAGTCTTTTTTAAGATTAGTTACTTATTTGAAAGGCAGAGAGAGAGAGAGAGAGAGAGAGAGAGAGAGAGAGAGAAATTTCCTGTACTCTTTTCTACCCCTCAAATGGCTACAATAGCTGAGGCTGGGCCAGGATGAAGCCAGGAGCTTCTTCCAGGTCTCCTATGTGGGTTTAAGGGGCACAAGTACTCAGACCATCTTCCCCTGCTTTTGCAAGCACATTAGCAGGGAGCTGGATTGGAAGTGGAGCAAACAGGATTTGAACTGGTGCCCATATGAGACGCCAGTATTGCAGGCAGAGGTTTTACCTGCAATGCCTCAACACTGACCCCTAACAAATGTTTTATTAATAGTCATTATTAGCAATAAGACAGAGACAGATAAAAGTATTCCATTTATAAATTAGCTACAGGGAAGGTGAGCAAACTGGAACAAATACTATACTTGACTTAAGTATTATAAATGAGTTGTGATTAAAGCTTTGAAGTAAATTATAACTAATTTTTTTTTTTGACAGGCAGAGTGGATAGTGAGAGAGACAGAGAGAAAGGTCTTCCTTTTGCCGTTGGTTCACCCTCCAATGGCCGCCACGGCTGGCACACTGCGGCCAGCGCACTGTGTTAATCCGAAGCCAGGAGCCAGGTGCTTCTCCTGGTCTCCCATGCGGGTGCAGAGCCCAAGCACTTGGGCCATCCTCCACTGCCTTCCCAGGCCACAGCAGAGAGCTGGCCTGGAAGAGGGGCAACCGGGACAGAATCCGGTGCCCCGACTAGGACTAGAACCCGGTGTGCCGGCGCCGCAAGGTGGAGGATTAGCCTATTGAGCCGTGGCACCGACTCATAAATTGTAACTAATAATTACGACTTAAAAATTCCTCGATTTTGAATGCTACCCATGAAATCATATTAAAAATCACCAGTGTAAATTATTTATTATTTTTATCTATTTATTTGAGAGACAGAGGCAGATAGACAAAGAGAGCCCCATTTGGTTTTTTGGTTCACCCCCAAAGTGGCTGCTACATCTCCAAAGCCAGGAGCCAGGTGCTTCCTCCTGGTCTCCCATGCAGGTGCAGGGCCCAAGGACTTGGGCCACAGCAGAGAGCTGGACTGGAAAAGGAGCAACCCAAACAGAATCCAGCGCCCCGATCGGGACTAGAACCAGGGGTGCTGGCACCACAGGCAGAGGATTAGCCAAGTGAGCCACGGAACTGGCCGCTCACTTGGGGTCTTAATCTTTGCTTCAAACACCAGCCCCACTGTTCCAAATTAAAGATCATCGCATAATTAAGTTAAAGATGGCATAAAAGGATTATCGATTATCACTAAGGTCCGAAGATTGAGATGACTTTATGAATATGCCTAAAAATGCAACACCGGTACCGTGTCATCACCATAATGTGAAAAAGAGGCACTAACACAGGGAGTTCAATGTCGACCCTGACTTCGACCCACTGAATATGAACTTAGAGATGTTTAAAAGAGGGATAGGCTGGCGCCGCGGCTCACTAGGCTAATCCTCCGCCTAGCGGCGCTGGCACACCGGGTTCTAGTCCCGGTTGGGGCGGCGGATTCTGTCCCGGTTGCCCCTCTTCCAGGCCAGCCCTCTGCTGTGGCCAGGGAGTGCAGTGGAGGATGGCCCAGGTGCTTGGGCCCTGCACCCCATGGGAGACCAGGAAAAGCACCTGGCTCCTGGCTCCTGCCATCGGATCAGCTTGGTACACCGGCCGCAGCACGCCGGCCGCGGCGGCCATTGGAGGGTGAACCAACGGCAAAAGGAAGACCTTTCTCTCTGTCTCTCTCTCTCACTGTCCACTCTGCCTGTCCAAAAAAAAAAACAAAAAAACAAAAAAAAAAAAAAGAGGGATAAGTGTTTGGCACAAAAGTTAACATGCGGCTTGGTACGCCAGCATCCCATGTCAAAGTGCCTGGTTCAAATCCCTGGTCCTCTTTGGATCCAGTTTCCTGCTAATGAGCACCCTGGGAGGCAGCAAGTGGTGGCTCAAGTACTTGGGTCCCTTCCATTCATATGGGACACCCAGATGGATTTCCAGTATCCTGGCTTTGGCCTAGCCTAGCCCTGGCCACTGCAAGCATTGTGGGAATAAACTAACAGAGGGAAAAATCTCTCTCTCTCTCTCTAATAAACAAAACTTTAAAAAAAAAAAAACATAAGAAATATTTAAAAGAATCAAGGAGACTTTGATAAGTGGGAAGCACCAGATTTTTCACCTATTGCTCTTTGCTCCTATTTTAAATTATGGTTAAAAAAATACACCCACTGCCTAAACCACTGATAAGTGTGAGGTTCAGTAGTGCTAAGTACATTTACTATATTGTGCAAACAATCTCCAGGGCATTTTCATCGGCAGAAAGTGAAACTCGGTCCCCACTACACATGCCGTGTTTCCTCCTGGCCACCACCACTCTGGGTCTCTGTGACCATGACTCATCTAGATAGCCCCTCTAAGTGGAATCCCATGGTGTTTGTCATTGTGTCTCTTTGATCTATTTTTCAAGAGTAAATGAAACCTCATCAGGATGGAGCCAAGTTATCCTGAGTCAGTTGCTATGTAACCATCTGTGTTAGTACAATGCACTAAGCTAATTCATGGCTATCCACTCAATGATGTAGGTTATACCCACTTCACAGGTGAGAAAGATAAGGTTTTACAGGGTAAAACGCCTTGCCAAAGGCCGCAAATTCATTCAGCTGTGGGGGCCACGGAATCCAACTTACCAAAGTCCACAGTCTTCACTACACTTGAATGCCTTTGAAATATTTGAATTTCTAAAGGATTTTAGCCCTCTACGTATTTCAAACAAGTCAGAGCTGTTCTTTTTGTTCACATTTAATTCTTAACAGTCCATGTGGTCCTCATGGATTTTTGTGAACTAACTTATCCTAAAAACCATGTCTCAGGGTGGTACTCTAGCTGTGTCTCAAGGCTTATTCTAACCCACGTGCCACGAGCCCACCGAATACCAGTTACCTTCTGTTTTCTCCAGCAGTTCTTGGGAAGGAAGAAGCAATTATTGCATTAAATTCTTCCGACCAACACACAGCTTCCTAGTGTGTAGCACATATCGAGGGTGAGAGGAATATTATTTTTTAAAGAGCGACACTTACTTTCGTGGAAGGCAGCCCCAGCTTCTTCAGTTCTGGCACATTGTTTTAGTGAATGGAAGTCACTCTACCACACCGAACTCCTCTCTTCAAATGTGCCCTGCTGTGGGCGGGCACCTGCAGGTCTGTTTGCACAGCCACCTGGGACTTGAAGTCCCACCTGCATGGTTCCGAGGCTGCCCAGCCGGAAATCCTGAATGGCAAGAGAACTACAATACCCACAATTCGGACTCCTCACCTGAAACCAGGAGGAGAAAGTGCATAGCTGGAGTTTCACCCTAGGGTAAAAGGGAAAACAAGGCAAGCCATAAGGAAAAAAAAAAATGGAGTAGCTCCAAGAACAGTCTGTATGTGTGGTCCTGTCTGCAAAAGGAAAGAAGGAAGAGTGCTTTCATGTTTGCCAAGGGTGGGACGTCTCCCTCCCAGTAGGCAGCAGTGAGAAATCTTCGGGCAAACAAACCCCATGTAGCCTTGGAACCTGCCCCACCAGATTCTCTGTCACTGATTCACAGGTGAGAGTTCCGGGCTGTCTTGTGCAGCCGGTGAATGACACCTTCCCAGTGCTGCTAAGATTGTGTGCAGAGCTGCCTCAGCTGGAACACCTGTGACCTTCTAACCCCTCATCTTCCAAAATGCACTGGATTTAGAATGCGCTTGTCAGAATGTGAGTAAAATGAACATTTCCTGATGTTGCTTTCCGTTTTCCTCACCATTTCTGGGTTTCCTGCCATACTTCTGTGTATTCCAGCATTATTTCCAATTGCTCAAAATTCAAGAAGGACAAAATAACAGAGGGGGAAACTCAACGAAATGAGAGATGATAATTATTTTACCTGTTTGCAGCATCAACAACCAAGAAAGTAAAAAAAAAATGCAAGTTAAAAACTCAGAAATGTGTTTCCCTTGCTACTTCCTATAGTCTCTCTCTAGTCATTTATTTCCTGTTAGACACACCCAAAAATGCATTGACACAAGCCCTGGCTTGATCTGGGCTCAAAATCACATAGAAGGGGCCGGTGCTGTGGCGCAGCAAGTTAAAACCCTGGCCTGAAGCACCAGCATCCCATATGGGCACCAGTTCGAGACCTGGCTGCTCCATTTCCCATCTAGCTCTCTGCTGTGGCCTGGGGAAGTAGTGTAAGATGACCCAAGTCCTTGGGCCCCTGCACCCACGTGGGAGACTCGGAAGAAGCTCCTGGCTCCTGGCTTCGGATCAGCACAGCTCCAGCTGTTGAGGCCAATTGAGGAGTGAACCAACAGATGGAAGACCTCTCTCTCTCTCTCTCTCTCTCTCTCTGTGTGTGTGTGTGTGTGTGTAACTCTGACTTTCAAATAAATAAATAAATCTTTTAAAAAAATTATATAGAAGGCTGACTCCGCAGTAGGCAGAGGGCAGAATGGAGACACAGGAGAAGACTCCTTTCCCATCTCTGGACATTCTCTTCCAATTTCTATCCCCCACCCCTTCCCGCCTTCCTCATGCATATTGGGGCTTCCTGGGGCCCAGACCACCTTAACTCCAGAGCTGTGTAGACCCCGAGTCCTCCCACAAACAAAACTGAGCCATCCCTACTCCCTTTGTCACCTGTCCCTCAACAGCCTACTGGAACCCAACTGACTTCAAGGGCATTTGTAATCAATCCCAAACAAATGCCTCTCTTTCACCCAAACCCCTCAGATTTTGCTCTTGCACTCTTTCTTCTCTTCCAAGTTCTCTTGGCTCACTGTTAATTGCTCAGATCTTCCCTGTCTTGCAAAGAATGACAAAAACCCACTCTTCTCCAAGAAGCCTTCCCCAATCCAGCTTAAGCCCTCCTTCTAATAAACTCCATGATATTATATGTGGTCCTCTAATAATACATTCTGTTCCTTCATTGTTCTACATGACAGTGAATACATGCATGCAGCCTTACTTTCCTATCTGAAGGCAAGACCCTACTGCCTTCCCACCTGATTATCACAATAATGTACATGTGCCTGCTTCGGATAAGCAATCAGTGCATGAAATACCCGAGTCCTTGCCTCTAACTGGGTCAATACCCAATACCATAAGGATCTCTCCTAGAAAGTATTTGCTTTCTCAGGGCAGGCACTGTAGGGTGGGGTAGCAGGTAAATCTGCCGCCTGCAATGCCGGCATCCCATATGGGTGCCGGTTCTAGTCCTGCCTACTCCACTTCTGATCTAGCTCTCTGCTATGGCCTGGGAAAGCAATAGAAGATGGCCCAAGTGCTTGGGACCCTGCACCCATCTGGGAGACCCAGAAGAAGTTCCTGGCTCCTGGCTTCAGATCAGCACAGCTTTGGTCATTGCAGCCAGTTGGGGAGTGAACCAGTGGATGGAAGACCTCTCTTGCCTCTCCTTTTCTCTCTGTGTAACTCTGACTTTAAAATAAATAAATACATCTTTTAAAAAATACATTTGCTTTGAAAGAGCTCTCTCTTTGCCAAGAAGGAAGTGTTATCAGAATCTCCCTGGATCTAGTCTTATGTGGCTTCCACAGTCCTTATTTGCAGCAATGCACAGGGAGAAAGCTAGCGATCCAATGCCTGATACTACCTGACTTGAAGGCTCTAAGGTGTCTGCACTCTCTCCAGCTTCGTTTCTCGCCGTGCACTTGACTTTCTAACAGCAGCCCAAAGCTTGGCCTGCCCGGAATGCTCTGCTTCCATCTGTGATTTGTGGTCATCACCTCCACTGTTTCTGGCTCTCTTCCTCTCTAATCTGAACCCCCTGTGTTGAAGACTGTACTCTGAACTCTTTAAATAGCCCCTAATCAAGGCTCTTTCCAACTCAGGGAAGGGCATTGTTTCAGCAGCTCCGTGTGTCTCTGCTTCCATGGGATTCTCCTGGTTCTTGCACATCCTACTGCATCTTCTGGCTGTCTGGACACAGAGGAAGTGAGTCAGACCCTGCTGACTCACACAATGAGATTTCCGTGGGCCATCAGACACAAGGACTGGCTGGTAAAGACAATTGTTTCCTGTGATATCTTTCTGACTCTCCTCTAATCACATCTAAGTGCTACTGTCCCCATAGCCTGCCTGGGTGAACACAATCTGAGCTATTTAAGTTGAGCCTGTGGTTGATGCTCAACCCATGGCCCAGGGCCACTTCCTAAAAAGGTCTCTTGTCGGTCTTTTACCCCTCCATGCCCCTTTCCACGGCGCTTGTAATGACTTTCACAGACATCGTGTGTTGTGCACCTGCTCCAAGGTGTGCTCATTTCTCCTCCATAGTCAAGATCACTTACAGCCATGAGATTCATTGTATCAGAAAAAAGAGCAGCATACGGGCATATGTTATTTCTCAAGAGACAGAAAAAGGGTTCAGAAAGCCAATCCCTTTGACCCAGGTATGTGGGAAGATGGATATCAGGAGCTACAAAGAACTATTGGGGCTTCAGTAGAAACACACAGGTAGACAGTAGAGAGTAAGACACACCTCTGTCCCCAGCCACGCAGATGCACCACAGTGGGCAGGTTGGCCCCGCTGGAAAAGGATGAGCTATTTCTACATCCTTCAGTTTGGAAAGAATGTGAAGGTACCAAGAATCTCATGGAACTGTAGAGGCCAGGAATGGGACAAGAAGGCCGTCCCACACCTTTGTGACTCTATAGAAACAGTACAGATCACCCATCAATGGGTGCCACACAGTGTCAGAGTCCTCAGAGCAGAAGACCAGCCGTGATACACAAGATGCCACCTGGGCTCTGGCCTTCTCCTCCTCCTGCCCCGTCCATGGTGTTATCCTCCTGCCCCTTTGACACATTCAGGTATCAACTTGGAGAGCAACTGAATGAGGAAGAGGAAAAACTCAAAGACTGAGAAGCCACTCGAAAGAATGTTTAAACTCAGAGAGACTGTGATGCACTCAAACCACTCCTTCATCCCCATCTACACACTCCAATGGCAACAGCAATCCGAATGCTGAAAGTCCAGTGACTCACTGTCCCCCCCCCGAGATAAGGGAGAGACAAAGCACTCAGGATGTCAGCAGACATCGATATTTGGTACCTGGAATCAGGAACTGGCAACACAAAGGGGCAGAGAGGACGTGAGTCCACCTTGTGTGGAGCAGAGGCAGCTGTACAAATAGTGCCCTGCTCTGGATGTGACAGTGGAAGCCAGGGAAGGCAGGGTCCAAGGCTCAGAGCTTGGCTCGTGACGAATGTGCTTTCTAGGGCTTAACAGAGACCACAAACCCACCCAGGAACACTGTGTTCACTGCTGCTCCGACTTCATGAGCCACAGGCCTGATCTCCCATCCTTCCCAGCAATTCTGTAGTAGGCAGGCATACAGGATAAAATTGATCAGGTTTGTGAGCTAGAAGACCACACCTTCACCACGCCCCTGTGTGACCTCCTGCCCCTACCTGGCCACACCTGTGCGCCCACCAGCCAATCAGGTTAATTAACCACTCCCGCTTTGGAATGGGATTAAAAGCCTGGGACTTGGTGTGCCCAGCTTTTTCCTATCTTTGGCCTTTTGCCAGTGAGGGGCTTGCTGCCCCTGTGCCTCCAGGGCCACCCCTCCATGCTTTCTGGTCTGCATGCTCCTCCACGTGGCTGGCTCCTGGTACTTGGTATGAACCCAGATTTCCCTCTCTCTTTTAGACAGGCCCTCACTCTCCTATGCATCTTTCTCACTGAATAAAAGCTTAAAACGTATCATGCTGCCTTGTTCATTTATGCCGATATACAGAATTTTTTGCTGAATATTAGGCAAGAACCCACACAGGCATATATTAATATTGGGAATTTATTAATAAGCACACGGTGATATCATATGGCACCCCATAGTCTGATATCAATTCTGGGACTAAAGTTGGACATGCTTCTTTCATTTTAGACCAGTTAAAGTCATTTGCTGTAGTTTGAAGCTAAAAACTCCGGCTGAAAGATGCACCAACACAGCTTGTACACGCAGATGGCACCCCTACTGACCCCACCACATTTAGACTCTGTCAGATCAAGCATTTATCTCTATCCATAAGCTCCATAGTGTCTGGTCACAGTACATGTTAGTTGATCTAGGTAGAACTGATCAGTAAAACCAGGAAACTTATCTTAATGTTCCTCCTAAATTAAAAATTTGGTGACCACATGGAAGCTGTCAAGTTGTTTATTAATGTGCATGTAATTTTTTTCTCTCCTAAATCCTGCAACCTTTTTAGACTTTTCACCCTCCCAGTATCTGAGTGATTTTCCTGTACCCAGGGGAGAAATTAAAGACATGAAGGAGGTTTGAATATGCCCAGGTTGCTGCTCACTCATGCTTAATAATCAAAAAGGATCTTTTTTGGTATCCTTCAATGACCTATGTTAAATGTCACTCATGTGTGGTTCCTGTTGTACAAATATGTCAGAGTGATAGGAAACAGCCTATTCCCCAGATGGTCAGATTTTTCCCGGTATGAGTCTATCTTGGAAAGAGAAAGGCCACATTTTCAAGTTTAGAAGAAAGTTCCCCTTGGAGTTTTTTCTCTGTCCTGTTTCAGTATTATAGACTCCCAGACCGTGGTTTGCTGTGACATCCGTTTCTGGGTCACTTTGTCCCTGAGTCATGATCACACTGTAACTTTCAAAAAAAAAACAGTTGTTAATGGCGCCATTTGCTAGTTAATTTCAGCGAATAGCTCAAATTGTACTAACGTGTCAGGGCCAGAGTTAATTTAGGTCGGTTGGATTGCACTTCCTCTGATTAAGAAAGTGAGCCAAGTTCCTCCTATAATTCCATGTTTTCCTTCATTACGTATTCCTGAATCCTTACTCAATACAAGATGAGATGTTCATAAATTGACCCCCCCCATCCCCAAGCAGTAGTCTAGAAGTTCATTGCTGTTTTCTCTCATTTGTTGCCTTCAGAATAACACAGGAATATATGGTTCAACTTCTCTCATAACCACGTAATGTCCAAGCTTCCCTTTTGTTACTTAGCAACAATAGGGGGTGCTATGAGCAGTTTTTGCTGGAATACATATAGATTAATTGTCTCATACTTGTAACCTAAAGAGTTGTCCATTTGTTCACGTTTTATTTTTATTAGCATTATTGCTACTTGGATACCAAGATCACTGTTTGGAAGAACCCTTATCTGTGCTGACATTAATTTCCATGAGGCTTACCTGATTTTCCAAATCATGTTTTTGTGAATAAACCTTAAGAATATTTAAAATTTTGGATCCCTTGATTAAAATAATGATTTTGTGCATTCCATTAACAAATTTCAGTGTGTGTGTGTGTGTGTGCATAGCATGTCAGTTATCTTTCCTGCTTTGGGCTGGAGCAAAAGTTTGCCCTGAGTCTCTGGTATATCAGAAGGTAAGTTCTGCAAGAATAGATAATCAACATTTCTTTGTATTCTACAAAGCTTACAATCTAGATACCAAAAAAGAGGGGGTTAGATATTCCTAACTCATCTGCCCATAGGCAATAGGACTCACAAAATAGTTGTTTCATTCCTATTTTTCCATTTTCACAAGAAAACACAGAACTTTTTTTTTTAAAGATTTCTTTATTGATTTGAAAGTCAGTTACAGAGAGGGAGAGACAGAGAGAAAGAGATCTTCCATCCATGGGTTTATTTCCAAAATGGCCACATTAGCCAGGGCCAGGAGCTTCATCCAGGTTTCCCATGTGAGTGCAGAGGCCCAAGGACTTGGTCCATCTTCCACTGCTTTCCCAGGCCATCAGTAGGGAGCTGGATCAGAAGTGGAGCAGCCAGGACCTGAATCGGCGCCCATATGGGATGCTGGTGCTGCAGGCACTGGTTTAACCCGCTACACCACAGCACCGGCCCCCAGACACAGAACACTTTATAATGTTAGCGTCCATTCACATACCATCATGTGCTGTGGACACCAACTCTGGGGTTTTACAGGAGTAGCTAAATTTTTCTGTCAATCAGAAGCTCTGCAGGAAACCAGCAGTATATTTCTTCTTCCTTCCTTCCTTTGTTTCTTCCTTTCTTTCTTTCCTTCTTTCTCTTTCTTTTTCTTTCTCTCTCTCTTTCTCTCTCCCTTTCTTTCTCCCTCCCTTCCTTCCTCCCTCCCTCCCTCCCTCCCTCTCTCTCTCTCTCTCTCTCTCTCTCTTTCTTTCTTTCTTTCTTTCTTTCTTTCTTTCTTTCTTTCTTTCTTTCTTTCTTTCTTTCTTTCCAGAGTTACACAGAGAGAGAGAGAGAGATCTTCCTTCTGTTGGTTCACCCCCCAAATGGCCTCTATGGCCAGCACTGCGCTGATCCAAAGCCAGGAGCCAGGTGCTTCTTCCTGGTCTCCCATGCGGGTGCAGGCACCCAAGCACTTGGGCCATCCTCCACTGCCCTCCTGGGACACAGCAGAGAGCTGGACTGGAAGAGGAGCAACCGGGACTAGAACCCAGTGCCCATATGGGATGCCGATGCCGCAGGTGGAGGATTAACCTAGTAAGCCACGGTGCTGGCCCCCCACCAGCAGTGTATTTCATATCCTGGGAATACTGTCTCTTATTTCATATGCTCCTAAAAATGGACTCTATTCTTTAGGTTAGGGTTACAAGATTCAACTCTACAAAGACACAATTGGGTTTACCTATAAAGGACAAAATTTCCAGTTTCTCCTGTGGAGAAGGAGAGAAATACCTTAATTCACCCAGCCAGAATCCTGCAAGAATTCTCATGTCACAGTCAAGTCAATTGGGGCTGGCAGCTGATTTGTACACATTTTCCTAGTGCTAACACAATCATGCTAAGTGTACTAGTATTCAATTTCTGCAGTAACAAATTGCCACAATGTAGTCGTCGAAACTTCACAAATCCCTTACCTTACAGATTGAAAAGTCACAAGACTGACACGAGTCCCGTTGGTTGAAATCAGGCATCTGCAAGATCATCTTCTTTTCCAGAGTCTCTGGGGACAAGTGCATCTATTGGCCTTCTCTGATATCTAGAGGCCACACACTTTTCTTGGCTCAGACCCCTTCTTCCATATTCGAGGCTAGCCACAGCATGCGAGTCTGCTCACACTGCACCTCTCTGAGTCTTCTGTCATCACATCTCCCTCACTGACTACAGCTGGGAAAGCTGCTCTGCTTTTAAGCACTTGTATTTACATGGATACCACCTGGATACTCTGAGCTGCTCCCATCTCAAGGTGTAAAGTTCCTTTAGCCATGCCAGGTACCGCATTCACATATACCAGGGGTTTGGGCAAGAACAGATTGGAGGGACCAACATTCTGGCTACCACCCTGGGTAACGTCCGTACAAAATTGTCAACACTAGATTCTCAGTTGGAGTTGGGTCCTGCACAGATTTATCATTAGAGTTGCCAGGAAATCTCTTGCTTTTCATATAGTACCAGTGTTAGAAGATGATTGGGTCGGTGCCATGGCTCACTTGGTTAATCCTCTGCCTGCGGTGCCGGCATCCCGTATGGGTGCTGGGTTCTAGTCCCGGTTGCTCCTTTTCCAGTCCAGCTCTCTGCTGTGGCCCAGGAGGATAGTGGAGGATGGCCCAAGTGCTTGGGCCCCTGCATCCGCATGGGAGACCTGGAGGAGGCATCTGGCTCCTGGCTTCGGATTGGCATAGTTCCAGCCATAGTGGCCATTTGGGAGGTAAACCAACAGAAGGAAGATCTTTCTCTCTGTCTCTCTCTCTCTCTCTCTCACTGTCTAACTCAACTGTCAAATAATAATAATAATAATAAAAACACCTGGGATGCTGTGTGACTTGTTAATAGAGTTCTAAGCAGACTGTTGATTTTAAAAAAGAAGAAGAAGAAGAAAATGACGTAAGATTGAAAGGCCCCTCGAGGCAGCATCTGCCCCGGGGTTGTCCCCATTATTTCATTATTAGAGACCCATGATTCAATTCTAAAAGTGAGTTTCTCTCAAGAGCAATTACATTACTTAATAAGACCATATTAAAACGCAAATACACCTTAGAGGGGTTTCCACTGGAAGGAATCAACATCAATCCACACCTTAACAGAGCTAAGTTTATGAGAAGGGCTGAGTAGGGAGTACTCAGCAGAGGAACAGGAGTTTCCTGCACCAAAGAGACCACATGGCTTGCCCCTCATAGCCACAGTTCCCTTCTCATGAAAGAACCTAGCCACAGACAAAATTTTTCATGTAGCATGTGACTCTACTGCCCTGACTGATCACAGATGACTGAACTGAAAATTGTGCCCAAGCCCAGGTTGGGCATCTGTAACGCTACATAGGCACAGCATTGTTAAATTGTATGCTTGATCACTTTGTAGGCTATGAGTCAATTTTTCTACATTTTTAAATGACAGAGAATAAAAAGAAATGGAATGGCGCTGAATCGATGGAGTGGGGTGAATAGAATAGATCAATAGAGTACATTGATCGAGAAGGAGTGAACTTGTTCATGAACTGGTCATTTCACTTTGCTTATAAAGGTGTGTGCTTGTGTGTGTTTGCGTGTTGGGTCACATACAGTTTCCTCTCTGGGAAAATTGGAAAGTCATACACTGAGTCATCTCACAAGTGCTCTAGCAAGAGAGCTATGCTCTGTTCAGGTATTTTTACATTGAGAAGTAATCAACGAACGAATCAGTTACCTCATCTCTCTTTGGCATACAAATGAAAATCTCAACTTAGAAGCACAGGCCCTGGAACTCTATGACAGCACCCTAAACACCTTGACAATACTGAGAGCAGAAACCACAAGGCAGCCAAAACCTAAGGTGGAGGCCGGTGGTTGGTGGAAGCCATAGAAGAAGATGTCGGATGAAGTGGAATGAAGGACAGGATAGTCCCAGCAGCAGCAGAATCACAGTGTTAGGAGGTATTAGGGCTACACTTTCTTTAAAAAAAAAAAAAAAGATTTATTTTATTTATTTGAAATACAGAGTTACAGAGAGAGGTAGAGACAGAGAGAGAGGTCTTCCATTCACTGGTTCACTCCCCAGATGGCCGCAATGGCCGGAGCTGCACTGATCTGAAGCCAGGAGCCAGGAGCTTCTTCTGGGTCTCCCATGCAGATGCAGGGGCCCAAGGACTTAGGCCATCTTCTACTGTTTTCCCAGGCTAGAGCAGAGAGCTGGATCAGAAGAGAAGCAGCCAGGACTAGAACTGGGGCCCATATGGGATGCTGGCGCTTCAGGCCGGGGCTTTAACCCACTGCGCCACAGCGCCAGTCCCAGGGCCATATTTTCAATAAACACTTAATGAGTGCCTGCCTGTTGTGTGCCAAGGACTGTTCTAAGAGTAGGGTATGCTGCAGTGAAGAAAAGAAACACAAATCCATGTCTTCACAGTGCCTATATTTTAGAGTGTCCAAGGATATGGTAAGAATTTTATCCTAAACAAAATCGAAGGTCTTCCTAATTATAGGAGTGGAACAATGACTTTCTGTGCTCCCTCAATTTGTTCTCTATTGTTTTGTTAAGCACACCTGATCATTTTATTTTTTGAAACATAAAGGGCCTAGTTAATGTGGGGGCACAGTAAGTTGTGTGTGTGAGACTGCTTTTTTAAGTGTCCAGAAGTTTCATTCTGGCAGGATTGAAGCAAGAGTTTGTTTCCTCTTGCAGATGGCACTGGGGTCAGGACAGAAGTTAAGTGGAATAAAGATTTCATCATTGTGGCTCTTGTACTCATTACAGAATTAATTAATTCATTTTATATTTATTATTATTCCAGTAAGTGGTTTTCTTTTTAAGGATCCCAGAATGACTTGCTAGTCACAATTTGCCTAGCTCTGTTTGCATTTCTCAAGGTATATTGCACCTACATTTTAAAGAAACATTCAACATCAATTATCTCTCATTTTCTTTTGTATGTTCTGTCTCTCCTCTGATCAGAATCCTTCCTGTCAACAGAGCTCTCAAGTTTCCCTTGCTGAATAAGAGCAACAGATTTTCTGCAATAGCCACTGTGTCTTTGCTCCTGATCACTGATTATCTTCTTGACAGAATCTCTCTAGATTCTTGCCACCCCCTGCCTTATCTTCATCTCAGTCCCCCCGACCTTTCTAATTGCACTTCTCCCTCCATCAAGCTCTCCTTACAGCCATTTTTCTAAATTCAGTGAATTTTTCTCTTGCTGTAATTTCTTTAAATCTTTAACTTTCTTAGTCTCTTAGCAGAGTTTAATCTTGTTGTCAGTTGGAATGATCTAAATTATGCTACAGGAAAGAAATAATAATAATAATAATGTCCCATAACCTCAGACTCACAGCAGTATAGATCTCTTTCTCAGTCATTCTGTTTGTCCACTGAGGTGAGCAAAAGGCCTCCATTCATCTCACTCAGAGATTTTTTTTGTCTGTTTGTTTTAATTTAAAGATAGAGAGAGAAAGAAATCTTCCATCACCTGGTTCACTCTCCAAATGAACAGCTGGGGCTAGGACAGGCCAAGTCAGGATCCAGGAACTCCATGAGTATCTCTCTCATGGGTGGCAGGGACCCAAGTATTTTGCTCATCTTCCAATGCCTTCTCAGGTACATTAGCAGGGAGCTGGATTGGAAGTGGAGCAGCCAGGATTCCAATCAGCATTCAGATATGGGATGCCTCTGTAAGGAGTTAAATGGGTAATAGGAAGTCAGGGTGGTCCCCTGGTAGAAATTTGGAATTGCAAGGTTCCTGCTCCCCCCAAAAAAGTTTATCTTTAGCATATCAAAGTATCCTGCTTCCTTTGGAATCTCCAAATTTACAAATTTACCATGACAATAGCAAGGAAGTAGTGATTTCTCCTCTGCCCTTCCAGATTTTTTTATTTTTTTAATCATAAACAAACCTGGACAGGATGGAAAATTGTAAATCAGGTCTTTTGTTGAGTTTGTTCCCACCTCCTTGATTGATAGTTTGGTCCCCAAGATTGTACTTAAACACCTCATTCTCTCCAGCCCTTTGGGTCTTCCTCTCTTGGAACCCCCCTCTTCGCCGCTCTAGCAGGAGGTTTCCAACCTAAATAAATCCTACCTTACTTTCACCGCTGTGTCTGGGTGATAATTCTTCTTTTGCGTGAGATAAAGAATGGAGGCCATCTCTTCACTGCCGTTTCCCCCATAACACCTCCATTGCAAGCAGTGGCTTAACCTGCTGCACCACATCACCGGCCCCTACTCAGGGATTTGGATGAGTGGAACAGCGTTCATTTTGAACACTGTCATCCCATACAGAGAGTTCTACTGAACATCATACAGGCAATAATAAACTCTGCCCAGAGTCAACACACATCCTGCTGGCTCACAACTCTTCCACCAAAATGACATTCATGGTCAGCCCCACCCACAGTGGGCCAGGCAGTAGATGGCCCCACGTGCCTGTAGACAGAGAGCTGGAAACAAGGGAGGAGCTGGCTGGCTGCAGTTCCAACAGTGAAAACCACTGAGCCCTCCTGGAACTCACTCTCCTCCAATGTCTGAGTGACCACACTCTCTGGACACTTCTCTTCCGCTGCTGCTTTTTCTGTCTCTGCAGACTCACCCTCCTCCCTGCGCTCAGCCTGTCCTGGCACCGCATCTCTTCCTTTGTGCAATCTCAGCTTTGCCATCGTCTCTACTTCCCTCCATATACTAATGACTTTGAATTCGTATCAGAGACCCCCAGTCCTCTTCATTTCCACCTTTACATCTCAATCCTAAACCCGCCTCACAAATTTGCCTCCAGATGGTGTCTTGGCCTATTTCCAACCTCAGGAAGTGGTACTGTGAGTGCTTGGATTTTAAAAACCCAAATGCTGGCACATATTCTTGTACCTGTTTCTCTACTCACCAACTCCTGTCAGACTGAGCTCCTGAATAAAGTCCATCCTAGATTCCTCTCTCCCCATGCATTGCCATCACTGACCCCAATCTACCCATATCCATTGACAGAAAGAAGAGTAAAACCGCCTATGCTGCCTCTCAACTCCATTCCTGATGCTCGTCAACCCATTCTTCACATTGAAAACAGAACGGGTCTCCCAAAATGCAAATTTTCTTTTTTGCTTTAAAATTCTTGAATAGCTTCGCTTTGCCAACAGGGTAAAGCGAAGTCACTATTTGGTCAGTGAGATCCTTCATGGTCTCATGAGTCCATTCTTGTCTCTCTGCTCTCAGAGTCTATCACTAAAGGATTAACTTGGCTTCCAAGGAGACCTGTTAGTTCTTGGACGTTTCCAAGTTCTTCTAGCATATCCTCTCTGAATGAAAGCTCTCCTCCTTTCTTCCCTTTGGAGTTATTTCTTCCACAAGAGAAAGAGAAAGACTTCTTCCAAGTATCTACATGAAGATTCTAACTCCAGGATTACTTTTGTGAATAATTCATGTTTGCACTTCAGGTAAGCTTTAGTAGGCCAGGACCTGGGTTTAAGTTTCTTTACTGTTATTTTCCAAGCTGCTAGTGTGGTGTCCTGGATAGAGTATATGTTTGCTAAATGGACTGTGTGACAAATACTATATGGTAAGTTTTAGATTCCTTTTGCATATTAGATTTTAGTTTGAACAACATGTATATATTTGTTTAAAAATGATCTGAGAGAGAAGTCCTTGTCACTGGAGAAATTTCTAAAGAGTTTTTCAAAGGTTTATATATTTATTTGAAAGGCAGAATTGTAGAAAGAGAAGGAGAAGGAGAGGGAGAGGGAGAGGGAGAGGGAGAGAGAAAGGGAGAGGGAGAGAGAGAGAATCTTCCCCATCACAGATGCACTCCCCACATGGCTGCTATAGTCAGGGCTGGACCAGGCTGAAATCAAAAACCAGATGCATACAGATCTCCCGCATAGGTGCAGTGGCCCACATATTTGGGCCATCTTCTGCTTTCCCAGACACATTGGCAGGGAGCTGGATTGGAAGAGGAGCAGCTGGAACACAAATTGGCGCCCATATGAGATGCCAGCATCACAGGCAATTGCTTAACCCTCTGCACCCCTTAAAGAACATTTTTAAGAAATAGATGAGACTTTTGCTAAACTGTTAAGTACTTACTTGTTAATGAGATTGCTAGTAATAACCTCACTAACAAAACAAGCGGTTTATCTTTTCCAACTTGTATTTCCATAGCCATTCTTACATGACAGTTGAAAGGCAGTAACTAGACATTCATGCAATTGTGTGTGGCGGTTGCTGAAAATGAGCGGTTAACTGAAAATTGTTATAGTGACTTCCCTTTCCATTTCAGGAGAAATTTATGAATTACGAGGGTCAGAGTAGAAAGGCATGGAGCCATATTAAATAAATACAAGCCTGAAGATTCACTGAGTTCACCGGAAATTAAATGGACTAGCCTCACACACGAGAGAGTGAGGTAAATGAAGCATGATCCTAAATTCCAAAACTATTTTAGGGAGTCATCCTAAGGATCAGTAGAAGGAAAACATTTCTCTCAGCTAAGTCAAGGTATTAACTCTTTTAGGTTACTAAGGTTTCTCTGGTGGAGTTTCAAATGTTCAGTAAATGTGCTGCTTCTTATCAAAAGGCATAATTTGCATCCTGGAATTAAGTCATCAATTACCCAATTATGGACTGAGCATTGGCAAGTTTATGTTTTTAAAATCAAAATCTATGTTGAAAGCCCATGCGTAATCCCTCAGGCTTTAAATAAAAATCTACTGTATTTATTTCAAAGGCAGTGTTACAGAGAGAGGGGGAAGGACAGAGAGTTCTTACATCCATTGGTTCTCTCCCCAGATGGCCACAATGGCTAAGGCTGGGCCAGGCTGAAGCCAGCAGCCAGGAATTATTTACTCTCATTTCCTATATTTATAAAATAAATATTATCTTACTGTGTAAATTAGATTTTCTCCAATGCCACTATCTTTTTAGAGATTAATAATATATTGATCATCTGAAAATTGACCTGTTGGTCAACTTTTATGCTAGAGCCACTCATATACTTTCACTAAAAGTGATTTGAAAGTCAATGGAATAGCATCTGAGGAAAAGATTCTTGTCGCTGAAAAGTTCTTAAAATTATTCATGTTTAAGTGTTCTTTTTATTTTGCAAATCCACCCAACATATAATTATTCATATGTCTTCATAATTTAGGGGGAAGAGAAATGCCTTTCCCTCACCTATCACAAGACAGGAGCTGGTGCTGTGGCATAGTGGTTGAAGCTGTTGCCTGCAGTGCTGGCATCCCATTTGGGCGCCGGTTCAAGTCCCGGCTGCTGTAATTCCAATCCAGCTCTCTGGATTGGAATTCCAGTTTCTATGATCCAACCTTTGGGGAGTGAGAGTCTAGTTTCTGTGACTTGCTGGGGAGAGAAAAAAAAAAAAGGAGGATAGAAAATGCCAGACAAATTTTGCTTTTGGCAGCCTGGGAAAATAGTAGAAGATGGCCCAAGGCCTTGGGCCCCTGCATCCACGTGGGAGACCCAGAAGAAGCTCCTGGCTCCTGGCTTCAGATCAGTGCCGCTCCAGCCATTGCAGCCATTTGGGGAGTGAACCAGCAGTTGAAGACCTCTCTCTACCTCTCTGTAATTCTGCCTTTCAAATAAATAGATACACCTTTAAAAAAAAATAAGACAGATTAACAAGAGACAATCTGGAAGTTTTACATGACTGAGAGCCTTCAGAAACGAAAATCCAAGACCTAGGGAATTGTCTTTTTATGTTCACTTTAGTGAAAAACATGAAGTCTAATAGAACATGATTTGCACAAAAAAAAAATGGAGTCTTGCCCCTGGAGAGCACAGAGAGCCTTGTGTATCCAGATACTTTTAGATTTGAGGTGCAGCATCCCTCCCCCAGCAGGTATGGGTAGGTCTCCCCTCCAGTGAAAGCCTTATGACCCAGTTTCAGGCAAAGCCATTTGGAGAACTCCCGTGTGGTCATACTGCTCACATCAGTGCACGGGGAAGTCAGAAAGTGACCTTTGGAGGTTGTCATGGCTTACTGTGGGAAGAGGAATTCTAGTTTCTATGATCCAGTCATGGGGGAGTGAGAGACTAGTTTCTGTGACTTGCTGGGGAGAGAAAAAAAGAAGGATGGAGAATGCCACACAAATTTTGCTTTTGGCAACCTCCCGATGTCCTTGAACTCAGAGTACTCAGCAGGTCAAGGCATCCCACTGTAAGGTATGCTGTTCTGAGCCCCAGCAATGAGATTAATGTGGCAGTCACTGAAACAAATTGATACCCAAAGGACTTACGTGAATATTTCTAGGGGAAAACATTAAGCCAGACCCTGGATCCCTGGACTCTTTATCCAAATTGTTTTCACATAGTGATGGTTAAATTAATCTTCATTCTGGAATCATCCATGTTTCACTCTTCTGGAAACAGTGTTTCTGCAAATTTTTAAGTAAGTGTTTTGTATAAGTGGAATCACTTAGTATAAGGCGGGGAAAGTGATTTTAAGAAGTATTCAAAGGGTCAAAACTCATTTTAGGGAAATGCTTTAGGATTCCAAATAAGAAATTAAACTGAGAAAAGTCCCTTTCATTTCCACTGGTAAGTGGATGAAAGTAACAATTCTGAAATGTGAAAGAGCTGTGGGGCTCATTGGGATGTATTTGTGTGCATTGCTGAAAGGTAACCCACATATTATAAAGGAAGATTTCTCACCAAAGTATTGTGGTACTATCATCCAATCTCCTTTCATAGTATAGCTTCTGATATGGATTTATTTATTGATCTCTATTCTCGTAGAATTGTCCAACATCACTGAAACTGCAGGGATTTAAGAGAAATGCTAGATTTGAAAGTGAATGCAGCGGCTAGCACTGTGGCGGAGTGGGTAAAGTCGCTGCCTGCAGTGCTGGCATCCCATTTGGGTGCCAGTTCTAGACCCGGCTCCTCCACTTCTGATCCAGCTCTCTGCTGTGGCCTAGGAAAGCAGTAGAAAGATGGCCCAAGTTCTTGGTCCTCTGCACCTGCATGGGAGACCCAGAAGAAGCTCCTGGTTCCTGGCTTCAAATTAGCCCAGCTCTGGTCATGGTAGCAATTTGGGGAGTGAACCAGTGGATGAAATATCTCTCTCTCTCTCTCTCTCTATTTCTCTCTCTGCTTCTGCCTCTCTGTAGCTTTGCCTTTCAAATAAAAAATAAAATAAAATAAAATAAATCTTAAAAAAAATGTGATTGTAGAGGAAACTTTCCACACACCACACATGATCTTTTCTGTGTGGGCCTGGAGTTGGGAAGTTGACAGATGAATGCTGGAATACATTCTGTTATCTCATCTTTCAGTAAATAACAACTTCAATCTATATGACTGTTGCTTCACCCAAAAGTTGGAAACACCTTTGATAATATGGTCCTGAGATTGCTGCAGCAGAATAGAAAGGCTTCCTTGACTAATGAATAACCCATTGAGTAACAGGTCTTTCCTCCGTGGGTTGACCTCCATCCCACATCTCCTAGTGGAGCACCATGCCCAGTGGTTTGATTCACATTGCCTTAGAAAAGAAACTCCCCTAGGGAAATCCAAAGAACTAACCAATCATAATCTAGTGACTTCCATGAGCATCTTAGTCCCATCCTGTAAATGTTAAGGAGATTTTTCTGGGCTGTTCTAGAAACCCAACCACGATTTCCAACATTGTTTCTTCCCAAAAGTTGACTCCCACACAGAGTTATATGAATTTTCAAAAGCATTTGTGATTTAAGACATAGAATCACATGGATACAAGTGGTAAAATTTGAATGGTTTCAGAATCTAGACAGCATTTTCATCTATTCTTCAAATGTCTGGGGAATTTTGCTATGATTCTGTTTTAAAAATTACACAAGAAAAAAAAAAGATAGGAATCCAAAAACCTAGATTCCTACTTCAGCTCTTCCACTTACTAAGCTACATGTTTTTGATCCAGCGTATGTGACCTGGCACATCTGGAAATGGGTATAATTTCTGTCCCACTACATCTCACAGTTGGAAGGCTTGAAGAACAGTTAAATGGCACAGAACTTGGCATGAGACAACAGTTTGTTTTCAATTTTACCTCCATCCCTTACCAAGTTACTGCATTTCCCTCAGTCTGTTTGTTACATTTCAGGTTTTAAAGAAAGATTAAAAAAGATAGGTGTCTAATAAATACTTGTAATGATGATAAGAGATGCAGAAGATAGTTGAGAGCTGTTGAGTTCATAGCAAAGTATCATCTTGTTGAATGTTAGAATATGTTCGGTAGGGATAGTGTTGTGATGTAGCATGTTAGCCACCTCTTGCAATGCTGGCATCCCGTATCAGAGCACCAATTCAAGTCCTGGCTATTCCACCTCCAATGCAGCTCCCTGCTAATGTGCCTGGGAAAGCAGCAATCAATGGCTCAAGTACTTGGGTCCCTGCCACCCATGTAGAAGATCCAGATGGATTTCCTGGCTCCTGGCTTCAGCATGACCCAGCGCTGGCTGTTGTGTCCATCTGGGGACTGAACCAACAGATAGAAGACTTCTTTCTCTTTTTCTCCTTTTCTGTAAGTCTTCCCCTCAAATAAATAAAAAAAAAATTATTTTGTTTAGAAAAAACTGATTCATCTGTTTATTAGATCTTAGGATTTTTTGCCCTAACTATGTAACTTTCTGTATTTGTCAAAACTTTTTGGTTCTTTGGTTAAATAATTATTTCACAGTGAAAACAAATAAATTAATAAAATAAATAAACAATAATATGCATAGGCATTGTGTCATTCAAGTCACAACCTGAATCCATAGCTTATACGGAGCTTGGTGTTGGTTTCTCATCTGGCTTCCTGGATACAATGACTGCAGTCATATGAGACCAGGATGATTCCTCAATGGTTGTGTCCACCCCCTGAATCAATGCCTGGCATATACCAGGTACTCAATAACACACTAACACTAACAACGCACCTATGTGTCTGTTGTCTCACCTTCATCTCCGTAGCATCCCTATGATCCAGGCATTGTGTATTATTAGCCACAATTTGAAGATAAGGAAACTGTGGCACAGGTCCATCTCACTAGCAAGGGCAGGGACTAGATTGGAACCCTGTCTGGCTCCAGAGTCCATTCTCCCACATGCCGCCCTTTATTGGAAGTGAATGTTTGTTACAAAAATGGATGCTCCTCCATCTTCTTCTGCAATGATTTGGCAATAACTAAGTCACAAAGTCAGTTAAACCCATTTATGAAAAAGGGTGAGTGGCCGGCGCTGCGGCTTAGTGGGTAAAGCCACGACCTGCAGTGCCGGCATCCCATATGGGAGCCAGTTCTAGTTTCGGCTGCTCCACTTCCGATCCAGCTCTCTGCTATGGCCTGGGAAAGCAGTGGAAGATGGCCCAAGTCCTTGGGCCCCTGCCCCATGTGGGAGACCCGGAAGAAGCTCCTGTCTCTTGGCTCCTGGCTTCGGATCGGCACAGCTCTGGCCGTTGCGGCCATCTGGGGAGTGAACCAGTGGTTGGAGGTTCTCTCTCTTCCTCTCCTTCTACTCTTTTAAATAAATAAATAAATATCTTTTAAAGGGGTGATCATTTCCTTTAACGTTCATACAGACTGATCAACAAGATCTCCTTGGTACAACGAAGGGAAAACAGGCCTATGTTCAGAGCATGCCAGAGAGCAGATCACACACAGCAACAAGAGGCAAAGAGCTGGCTGCCTGTTAAATCTTAGTGGGCTTGAGCCAAATGATTGGCAGACTTTCCCTCCCACAGCCCTGTCCCACTACTTTCCCCCAGGGTACAAGGAGGGAGAAGTCTGTCATGGGGCTCTCTTTCCACAGGAGCAGACCTTTGGGAAGTCACTGGGGCTAATGCCTCCTCTACAAAGTAAAATATCACACTTCCTGGATTCTGCTCTGGGCTTGTTGACCTTTGGACTTTTCATTCTCTCTACTCACTTTCTAGCCCTGAGGTTATTTGCTCTCCGAGTCTGCTCAGGTTGCAGACCAGGCATAAAGCAGTTCTGTAACGGAACTATCTGCAGAACACAGACCTCCTAAGCCCCAATTTCCTAACTAATGCTTGTCCATTTGCCCACATGCTGCCCTGCACCTTTGCCTGGTAATTTGGAGCTCCTTTGGTGGAGTGAGGGAGGCAGGATGGCGCACTGTTACTGGCAGGGCAATTACATGGCTCTGCCTGGTTCAAACCCTGGCTCCTCGCTGCCGTGATCTTTGACGCTCCTGGGCCTCGGTCCCCTCATCTCAGAAGAGCTGGTAACGGAAATACCCACTTCAGAAGGTTTTTGCATGGATTAGGGCAGTGGACACACATCCATAGTGTCCACAACATGTCTTGCGTGTCAAGTCAATGCCTCCTGCATGTAGTGGTTCATATTTACTTACAAAAATTGGGTCGCATTCTAGAATATGAATGAATATGTTGAGTTTTTCTTCTCTTCCTTATAAACTTCATATTCTGTAAATTCTTCCTGGTCTATTTCTCCATGGATTTGACTTCCTCAGTCATCCCTGAGTATGAAGATTTTTACATTTTTAAATGATTTTGACAACTCCCATTTTGCATCTTCAGGAAGAATCCTGAAGGTCTCAGACACATAATAATTTGCCATTTTTCTGATGCCCATATCTGGCTCCAGTATTCTTAAAATTACACGGATGTTCAGATTAGAATTAAGTAGTTTTCCTTTCAGTTCACACGGGTGTTCTCTACTGCTCTCCCTGTTCAAGTTTTCTAGAGCTTCCCTTTGTGTTTTGCTGGGGAGAGGGGTGAATTACATGATGAACTGGTATTTACAAATTGAGTTATTCTAAACAAAATCCTTATTCTATTACTAGTGAATGTTGGCATTAAGTTTATAAATTAACAGAATTATTTAGCTCTAGATTTGTATTTCCAACTATTTCTAGGCATTTTACCTAGATATTCATTGGGAAAATTTACATTATTATAAAATTAGCTTCTTCCTCATAATTGCATCTTTTTCCCTGCCTTGTATCATGACAAAGGATCTCAACATTTGCTTTGCTGTGTAGCTAACCAAATACCATCATTGATTCCTGTCTCTCCACAACCAAATTTTTCCATGTCCTCTTGAATCTATCATGAAGCCATCTCTAGCATTTATCCTTCACTTTCCAATCCTACCTCTCTCTTAGATTAGCCTCTTATGTATGTATGTATATATATATATATATATATATAGCATGTGGATTGTTGCAAGTGCCCACCTGGGTAGGCTCTTTAAAAGTTCATGGAAAGTGACATTAAAAGATGAGTTTATTTTGGTACAAAATAAATTTTGAAACCCACACATGTGAAGGGTCATTGAAAAGTTTGCAAAAAATGTGTGCTGGGGAAAATGATGCATAGATTTCAAACATTTGCTCACGAAGTGAACTTATCTTTTAATTCCATTTCCCTCAAATTTTTGAAGTTTCCGTATACTTCTCATCCATATGGTCTCCTTACTCAGAATCCATGAAAGGTTTCCTAGGATTTAAGAATACAACACCAAATTTCTTCCTAGCACAAAATCTAGAGCCCTTCAGAACCTAAATCCAGGATTCTTTTCAGTTCATCTACATCATTGCTCCCACACAACTTCCATTCACACAGGACCCTTATTCTCTGCATGAAGTCTGCCTCAATTCATTCATTCACGTACACACCTTTGCCTTCATTCAGATTTTTCTGTCTTTTCTGTCCATCTCAATTCAACCTTCACAGATCCTGCTCAGTCCTTCAAAGAGTCTCCCCTCGAGAAAGCCTGCCTGACATTTCCTTCTTTCATTTTGAGGAGCACGTCTCTCTGTTTTCTGTGGTACCATGGCAACAGGATAGTCAACATCACATTATTTTAAAGTTGCTATTCAAACATTTATGTTTCTGAAGTTAAAGTATCGGCATATTATGGAAAGTGGTATTTCTTCCCTCTTGCGCCTGAATTCCCCAGAAATCAATGTCCTAAACCAGGCACATTTTTTTGTTTGTTTGAGAAGTGCATTCTGAAAGAAGAAGGGGAGGAGAAAGTGAAGCCAACTCCAGGGGATTTGTTTTTGAACCGGCCACGTGGAGCCATGTGTCTCAGATGGACCATCTGGAAAAGAATATTGAGAAATTTACCTATTTATTCTCCCCTTCTTCTCTCTCTACCGAAGGTTCTCTCCAAAGAGCATTAATTCATATACCTCCAGCTCATGTTGTCCAGCCTCTTTAGGCAGCCATGGGACAAACCTGCAACTCCATGGCTCCAGTAAGATTGAAACCAGATGCTGGCAATGAGCCATGCCAGTGCCAGCACCCACCTCAGCTCAGGAGAGGCAGAGACAATTGGTGTTGTTGAGAAGTGAATTGATAACTGTGATGACTTTTGTGATTAAGGGAAAAATCCAAGTGTTCATAGAAAATGTAATGAAAAGATGCTTATTTCAGTACAAAGCACATTTTGAAATCAATGCACACAAGGAATCTCTAAAAAAGTTTGTGGAAAAGATATATTATGAAAACTATATGGGTGTTTCAAAGTTTTTTTGCACCAAAATAAACATTTTGGCCCATTTTCCATTAAGTTTTTAAAAGATCAGTGAACTCCACTGTAATCTGGGTGTCAGAGACACATGACCTGGGTCAATTATACTTCCTTTTTGTGTCTAAAACTATAGCAAAGTTAATGTGTGACTACTGTTTACTGCATATTGAATGGGGTAGTTTTCAAATTCACCATTACTGAATTTGACTTGAGGCAAATCCAAACCACTGACATTTTATCAGATAGTATAGTCACAAGGATGTAATATAACCTGGATACTACTACTGTATAAAACATTTCCTTTTCAGAGTCAGCACTGTGACATAGTAGACTAAGATTCTGCCTAGCGGTGCCGGCACACCGGGTTCCAGTCCCGGTCAGGGCGCCGGATTCAGTTCCGGTTGCCCTTCTTCCAGGTCAGCTCTCTGCTGTGGCCAGGGAGTGCAGTGGAGGATGGCCCAGGTGCTTGGGCCCTGCACCCCATGGGAGACCAGGAGAAGCACCTGGCTCCTGCCATCGGATCAGCATAGTGCGCCAGCTGCAGCGCGCCGGCCATGGCTGCCATTGGAGGGTGAACCAACGGCAAAGGAAGACCTTTCTCTCTGTCTCTCTCTCTCACTGTCCACTCTGCCTGTCAAAAAATAAAAAAAATAAAAATAAAAATAAAAGATTCTGCCTATGGTGCCAGCATCCCATATGGGTGCCCGTTTGTGTCCTAGCTGCTCCTCTTCTGATCCAGGTCCCTGCTAATGGCCTGGGAATACAGTGGAAAATGGCTCAGGTGCTTGGGCCTCTGCACCACATGGGAGACCTGAAAGAAGCTCCTGGCTCCTGGCTTCAGATCAGCCCAGCTCTAGTTGTTACACCCATCTGGAGAGTGAACCAGTGGATGGAAGACCTCTCTCTGTCTCTCCTTCTCTCTTTCTGTAACTCTGTCTCCCAAATAAATAATTCAATCTTAAAAGAAAAACATTTCCTTTTCTTCAAACGGATCCTTTGGTATCATTCTCCCAATATCTTATTAAACAGATACTTCTGATACCTTTATTTGATCTATGAAAAAAGTCAGTAAGTTGCTTCTCCAAGGTTGTGCATCTGGTAACTTGCAGAGTCAAGAGTGTACCCCAAATAGCCTAATTCCAAAGCCTCCCCAAATATCCCCTAATAGTCATGTGTAACTGTATTACGAAGAAAACTTCATATCTAGTTGGATAGCTTACATCATTCTTTATTTGGCAAATACAGAATCCCTTTCTCATTCCCTCTACGGTGACTGGGATATACCTGTGTCATATGATAGAATCGCACAACCACCTTCAAACCCATTGCCTGCAAATGAACCCAGGTACTTGCAGCCTTCAGAATTGACCACTTGAGAGTACAACTGCACTTGCATACACAGATTAAAAGAAAACAATGGACCCCACTACTGTAGTTTTAGAAAATCAGGTTTGGGGGTGTCTATGGAGAGCCTCACTACTGAAGTCACAAATTGCTGCTTAGTCTTCTTGAGGGGTGTGGGCTGCGGCTCCTGGGTTCCTCTTCTGTGGCTGAGTTGCCACAGCCATCAGGGATTTCCTACCTCCTTTACTCCTCAAAGGAAGGCTGTGGTGGGGGCCCCCAAGTAGACGCGTATGCTGCCTGCGGGGAAGGAAGTGTGAGATTCGTGTCAGTGGTAAGTATTTAATCAACAGAGGGATTGAATCACTGTCTCCAGGGGAATCATTCTTAATCTCAAAAACACCGTCTGGGAGAAGCCATGTGATGCACTTGAAACCTAATTATAGCCTTGTTTGCTTGATGTCGAATAGAAATCTCTCTCGGTGGTCTTAGTGAATTCCAAATTTCGCCAACACACTGGGTCTAATTCTTGCCCTGTGAAGTTGTGAAATGCTCTGACATGCACAAGAAAACACAGAAGTGTTGTGGCTAGATTCCGAAAATGGTTTTGTTTTTTATTAATAGCTGCTCATACATAAGACAAAGCAAAATTAATAAAATGTGGGATATAAGGGTTGGCATTATGGCATCATTTGGGTCCCTGCCACCCATGCGGGAGACCTGCATGGAACTCCAGGCTCCTGGCCATCATGGCCATTTGGAGAATGACCCAGTAGATGGAAGATCTCTCTTTCCCTCTTTCTGTCTTTCCCTCTCTCTGTAAGTCTGACTTTCAAATAAATAAATAAGTCTTTTTTTTAAAAAAGTGGAATATGAGCTTCAGTGTTTGAATGGCTGTGAGAATTTAAGATCTATTTCATTCCTTGCTTAATTTGAAGGATAGCTATGGAATGATATTTTGAGAAGGCACAAAGTTCTCATAAAATGCTTCAGGTTTAAGACACATCCTAGGGCCCTGTTGTACTATTGGTTGAATTTTGAATCAAATGGATCTGAGTTAGAATCCAGGTTGTCGCACCAATGGTACCTAAGAGCAAATTCCCAATCTCTCTAAGCCTCATTCAATGCATTATGAAGTAGAAATAATAGAGAAATCAACTTTATGGGAGTCTCATAAAGGTTAAATGACTAATCCTTATAAAACTCTCAGTGTGTCTCACTTGGCTATCATCCAAAATTAAAAAAAAAAACAAACACAAGTGCTGGAGAGGATGTGGAGAAACAGGTACCCTAAAATACTGTTAGTGGGAATGTGAACTAGTACAACCACTATGGAAGACAGCACAGAGATTCCTCAGAAATCTGAAACTAGATCTATCATATGACACAGCCATTCCACCCCTGGAATTTACCCAAAGGAAATGAAACCAGCATATGAAATGGTTGTTTGTACTCCAATGTTTATAGCAGCTCAACTCATAATGGCTAAGATACGGAATCACCCAGATGTCCACCAACTGATGACTGGATAAAGAAAATGTGATATACATATGTGTGAATACACACATAAAAAAGAATGAATTCCATCTTTCACAGCCAAATGGATGCAATTGGAGGCTATTATGCTTAGTGAAATAAGCCAGTCCCCAAAAGATACATATATATTTTCTCTGGTTTGTGGTAACTACTATGTAGAGTGCAAAAAAAAATGTGATGTATAGAATTTAAATTGACATCTTGAGATTTGATTACTGTTTGCAGCCCTTGTCTAAACTGCTGAGGAGCTCTGGTCTTTTAACTTTCTACTTGTTGAATTATTTATTTAGTGGAGGATTAAGCTTATGATTATAAAGTGAGTTGAATGTGTGGTGTTGTAAAATTTAAAGGAAAATAAGAAAGGAGGAGAGAGGGTGGGAGCAAGGGAGGGAAAAAAGCAGGGTCTGAAGTGTCATTATGTTCTTAAATCTGTATACATGAACTACACAAAATTTGTCCCCTTTATATAAATAAAAAAAGAAAATTATCATACAGACAACAGGGATTCCTTGAAAATCCACACTGACCTTGATTGTTGCATGTCTGTCTTCCCTGTTTCATTAATGTTTAGGATCTTCAGACAGGGAATAAAAACAAGGAACTGAAAGTCAACTGAAGAAAAATAAAGACAGTAAAGAAAAATACTAGCTTCTACTAAAAATAATTTTTAAATTCATTAACACAAGCATGCATGCTGAAGTTCTAAAAATTCAAGAGATCCTTGCTACTGAAAGGTGTAAGTTGCAGACCTTGTGAAGTCTTTTAAAAAAAAAAAGACTGAACAGGAAGAAGAAAGAGAAAGGAGAACGTGTAGAGAAGAAGAGAAAAGGAATTTCAGAGTTTCAGAAATCATGGGAGCAGAGAGGTATGAAGATGGGAGGTGTTTGGAAGGGTGTCCTCAGTTGGTTGACATCAGTGTTTACTGAGTGTGTGATGTATGCAAAGCTATGGGAACACAGGGGAACACAGTGTGATAAAACACATTCTCTGTCTTGGAGAGATTTTCAACACCATAGCCGGGTTTTGTTTTGGGGTGTTGTTATTCGCTTTGGTTTTTGGCTGTGAACCATACTTTATTGAGTCTTATGTGTTTGAAACCGAAACTCTGGGAACTCCAAGTTAGCATCTATGCACCTGAGTTTCATACACACACCTGGGCAGGCATCAACGCCCCACCCTCGGCTTCCCTGGAGGTTGAGATCCAGGCCTCTAGGCTGCACCTTGTACGGACGGCTGCCAGGGCACCGCTCCGGGGTGCTTTCGCTTATTTTGAACTCAGCTTTTTCAGGAAGGCTCGGGCAGGATTTTCCTCTGGGCCTTGAAGACAACCTGCTTCCCACTCAATTTTCTCTCCAATTCATGGTCAAGCTGGACATAGGTTTTCTGGAAAGATTGTAGTTGAGGGATAGGAACAAAGATGATGATGGCTCTTCAACCACCAGCAGCTTCTAGTTCCTGGGGCCCTGTGAGGTTCAGTGCCCATAGCTGAGCCTCGAGGTCTGAACTCATCCCCAGCTTTCTGGGGGTGCTGAGAGTTACCCACTGGGTTGGACTCCAGTCTGGGCTGCAGTATGACAGAGCTGGAGCTGCATTTGGCTTCTCTGCATTGAGCAGGGCAGTAGGGGAGGGCCCAGATCTCAAAAGAGTCTCTCCTGTCCCAGCAGCAGAAGGCAAGAAGCACAGTAGGGTTATTGAGGCTAACGTTTCCGTAAGGAAAGGAGAGCAGCTCCATCCACTCATCAAGTAGGTAGCAGGCAAGGCAACCTTGATAAAGGAGGCAGGGGCTGAGAATCCCATACGGAAGTGCGTGGGTTCCAACCCCAGCTCTGCTGCTGTCCAGCTTCCAGATAACATACATGCATTTTGGGAGGCAGCAGGTGATGGCTGAAATGGCTGGATCCTTGCCATCTACATGAGAGACCAAGATGGAGCTCACAGCTCCTGGCCCTGCCCTGGCTGGTGCAGGCTTTTGTGGTAGTGAAACAGCAGATGAGAGATATCTCTCACTCTTTGTCCTTCTGCCTGTCAAGTAAATAAATAAAAACAAAGGCAGCAATGAGTTTTCAAACTGGGAAGACGGTAATATTGTTTGTCTGGACAGAGGCAAGGAGAAGGCAGGCTTGCATGTACAAAGCCACAGAAACTTGCAAAAATCTGCCATGCACGTGAAAGTGCACGTTATGATTGCAAGCACACAAGGAGAATCCAAGGGTGGATAGGGTTTTTCCCCTGAGACTCTGCACCATCAGTGAGTTCCATTATGAAGGTTCACCTGGTATACCTCAAACGTCTGATTCTAGCCATTCAAGTCTCAGCCTAGATGCTGCATGTGTAGAAAAACCTCAGCAAATAAGCCTATTTTCATTCTGTGACCAGCGTGTGTTCCTTGAAAATTCCTTATCCCAAAGGGTTTGGGATCAGCAGCGTTTTGGAGTCTGAAATTTTATTTTTCAGATTCTGCAATATTCGCTCAATGAGATAACTTGGGAAGGAGATACATGTCTAAACACAAAATTCACTTATGAGTCATATATACCTTACACACATAGCCTGAAGGTAATTTTCTATAATATTTTACATGCACCTGTGTTTTGACTGCAACACGTCACCTGATGTCAGTTGTGGAATTTTCCTCTTGTGGCAACATGCTGATGCTCAAAAATGTTTCAGATTTTCAGACTAGGGATGCTCAACCTGTGCTAATAAATGTATTTGCATTTCCTACATTGGGCTGTCTATTTTTTTGTTTACTGACTCTTTCTCCCCACAGTTCCTGGGGAGCAGGAACTCATCATGGTGTCTCTACCATCTTGAATCCTACCCATGAATATTTGGTAAAAAGATAAAGTAGGAAAGACCAACCTGGAAGGATTTGTAAACTGTGGTGAACATCTATATTCCATAGGTGGGGAAGAGCCATTGATGATTGAATAGGAAAAAGTATAATTACTTTCCTGTTTGACAGCTATTCCTGGGGCTGGCATCATGGCACAGTAGGTTAAGCTCCCATTCTTGAATGGAGCTCTGGTTTGATTCCTGACTGTTCCACTTTCGACCCAGCTCCCTGCTCATGCACTTGAGAAAGCAGCAGATGGCCCGAGTGCTTGGACCCCTGCCACCTGTGTGGGAGACCTGGCTGGTGTCCCAGGCTCCTGGCTTCAACCTGGCCCAGTCCTTGTCATTGTGGTCACTTGGGGAGTGAATCTCTGTCCTTCTGCCTTTCAAATAAAAGACATCTTTTCAAAAAATTGTAAAAGTAGGTCACTTTTCTGACTACGTAGAGGATGCATCTCGGAAGAATGAGACCAGTTTAGAATGCACTGAAAGAGCTGAACCAGAACTTCTGTGGGGAGAAAAGAGAAGAAGTAACAATGAAACCAATTTTAATTAAAAGGGCCTAAGAGTGAGAAGGAGACCTGAGGTGGTAATAGCCTGGAATGACTCTGGCTTAGGACTTGAACATTATCGCAGTACTTATAATGGGGTTTTCTGAATTTCAAGCGAGTCCATCTTGCCACATGAAGGCAGAGCAAAAGAGAATGAAAACAAAAAGCTGTGACAATGAAGAAGTCACCAGTGACCTTCCAAAGCAGCGACAGGGCAAGGTTACTAGAGCTTAAGGCAGTAAATGAATGTAAGTTATGGCTGTTGGGGTCTGCCTCTTTATACCTTCATCTGCATCGTGCATGATAATACAAGCGAGGGTGCTCCCACACAGCCAATCTTGCGCCACACCCCTCACAGAAAGCTTCCTCTGGTGACTGCCTAGCCCTAGAGGTCCACACCCCACCAGCAACAAGAGGCCCCTCAAAAGACAGTCTGAGGGATCTTTCCACATAAACCTGGGATGTAGGACTTGAGTGAACTGGACTTGAGTGAGAATTTTGACTCTGGAAAAAGAGGCTATCCTAGGCTCTGGGTGGCTCACCCCATTGCCTGTGAATTCCTTGACCAATAGGAAGAAGCACAGCTGAGGGAAGAGGACAGAGTTTGGGTCCAGGGCAGGGGTCACTTCTGATTGCAAGAGGAACTCCAGAACTTACACCCTGGCATCTTGAAACTCTGCAGAAATAAAAGTGGGAAATCTTCCCTGGAAATCCCAAGCAAGTTTGGTAGCCTCTTACTCACTTGTGGTCACCAGCCCGTCCCTTCGTGCGGACCCATCACTCAGGTCAGGAGGGATGGGATGGGCTCTTCAACTTGACGTGCTCATGTGCTCCAGCCTGAGGGAACAGTGTGAACCCTCGGTCTACAGAGGGAAAGGGGATGCAGCCTGCAGCAGGCAAGAGGAGAGGGGTGCTGAGGGGCGATCAATGCTTAGATGTGCACTGCAGAGGAAAGGAAGCCAGACTGCAGGGTGTTGTAGAGGCGGAAGCAAAGTGAACTGAAATGTAAGAAGCAGCACATAGAAATCGGGCCATCAAAGAAAGGAAAAATAAAGAAAAGCAACAGGAATAAGGTTTATTGGAAGCTGCACCGGATAGGGAAAACCTGTGCAGGTCTGAATGTGGGGGATGGATTTGAAACTTTAATGTGCGTGTGAGGCTCCTCAGTCACGTGAGGATTCTGACTCAGCCCATCTGTGGGTGGGGCTTGCAATTCTGCATTTCTAACAGGTGCCTGGGGAATGCTGCTGGGTCATGGAGAAGTAAGAGCACAGAGAATTAGGCAGCAGGGGAAAAAAATGAGATTGAAGATGTTAGCGAGACAGGTGAGATGAAAATTAGAGCCCTGGACAGCATTCCTGTTTGGCCCAGGGTCATAAACCATTTCCCCTGCAGAGAGACACAAAGCAGCATCATGAAGTCATGTGGGGGACGTCCCCATGTTCTTTGAGGGACATCAGAAGAATATGCTGTCCAAGGGCTCATCCTGCATAAGCAGGAAGCAGGAATGCTGAGTCTCTGGCCTTTCTCAGGCCACAGAGCTGCAGGTATGTTCACATGACACCTGTGCCCATACTCAGGTCCTAGGGCTTGCTCTGCTTTGGTAGCATGAATGAGGACATAGCCATGTGTGTTTGGAGACGTGGAGGGGGATGTCCCTGTATGTCCCTGTGTGTGTCTTATGTGTCTCTTTGGATATCTGTGTGTCTGTGTGCATGTATGTGTGTGTGTGTGTGTGTGTGTATGTTGGATTCTTTTAACAGTCTAACAGCCAACCACAGAGTTTCAGTCACATTGTTCGCTGTTCCCTCATGACTTAATCCTTAACCAGTCATAGAAATAATGAAACTGAGCTAATTAAGGATTCACAATGCCTTCTTGTGATGACTCAGAGATCTGAAAGCTGTATAAATTTGCTAACTAATGTGGTGTCAGCACCTGAGACTGGCAACAGTAAAAAGTACCTTGTCAAAATAAGGAAGTGAATTTTCATTAGTAAAATTTATTTCTGCAATTTTTAACCTAAAAATTTTTTTGTCATTTTTCTCCACAGATATTGACCTCAGATGTGACTTTTCTGAAACTTTAAGTGCTGTGTTGTCATGACAACATTTTCAATCATTGTATTTGAATTTTCATCCCAAGATCTCAACTTACTGTTGGAAAATAACATACTTTTAAGTAAAGGATATATATCCTAAGAGTTTATCCTGATACATTATTCAATTTAGTTATTGTCTGAGAACACACAATTCATCCTCCAATGTCTTGAAGATCTGCTAAAGCAAAGTCCCTTTCCTTTCTTGGGACTCTGTAGTCTATTTAATGCTCATCTTGGAATTAGGAAAGTGTAATGGAAATCATAGAAATAAATCCTGCAGAACCTGGTTCATTTTTGGCTTTGCAAATAAGCTTTTTTTAAAAAAAAATCTAAAGTAAGTTCTTAAATTCCCCACATTTCTCCTCCTGTTCCTCCTACTTCTCATGGTCAGTCTCTTCTTTTCCTGACTTCTTTTTACTGGCCATTTCCATAATTGTCTGCATCTCATCTATCTAACTCAGAGTAAATGTCATCTCCTGAGAGATTCTATTAAGATATCTTTGTTTATGCGTTTATTTTCTGTCTCCTTAGAGTAGCTAGTGCATTATCTGTGGTAGATAGTCTCCCTTGTTTTGGGTTATAAGCAGGTTGCTAGCAGTATATTGCATAGAATTTACTGTCATATTATATATATACATATATAGAGAGAGAACATTCCATAGACCCTTTATTTTTATTCCTTTAAAAGGTATAGAGAGAGAGAGAGGGAAAGGGAGAGGGAGAGGGAGAGGGAGAGGGAGAGAGAGAGAGAAAGGGAAATCGATCTTCCATCCACTGGGTTGCTCCCCAAATATTGGCAATAGCCAGGGCTGTGCCAGGAGCCAGGAACTCAGTCTATGTCTTCCACAGGGGTAATAGGGATCTAAGTACTTGAACCACCTGCTGCCTCTCAAGGGTGCATTAGCAATATGCTAGAACAGGAAGTGGAGATGCAACTCAAACCCAAGCACTCTGATCTGAGATGCAGGTATCCCAAGCTCTGTCTTAACTGCTACTCCAAATACCTGCACCTATACACTCTTTTAGCAGGAATTAATTCTTTATTTTCTGGGTAACCCAACCCTCTAACCCAGTGCCTGACATAAAGTAGGCACTCAATATATAGTGGTTGAGAAATAAATACATGAACAGAGATGTATCTGTAAGTGTGAATGACTTCACTCTTAGCATCCACAGCTGGCAGAGAAGAAGCCAGGACCAGAAAGCCATGGGCAATATAGCCTTTGTATCTACCAACTCAAAGGACCCTTTTGATTTTCATTAATATTTGAAAGGCTTTTCCCTGGTCTTTGCAGACATACAGTACAAATGCTTTGTTGAGAGTCTTGTCTAAACTTCTCTTGTGGAGAAATATTATCTAATTTTCTCCAAGGTGTCTGTTCTCATCAACCTGTGTACTTATGTTCAGCAACTTCTATCCTTGTGCTTATGGTAATTACTAAGAAATCCATGGTTACTGTGGCATAGCAGGTTGGGCCAGCACCTGCAATACTGGCATCCCATATGGATGTCATTCTGAGCCCCAGCTGCTCCACTTCTGATCCAGCTCCCTGCTAGAACATCTGAGAAAGCAGCAGAAGATGGCTCAGGTCCTTGGGCCCCTGCACCATAGGGGAGACCTGGAAGAAGCCCCAGGCTTCTGGCTTCCATCGGACCCACCACTGCCATTGTGGCCATTTGGGGAGTGCCAGTAGATGGAAGATCTCTCTCTCTCCCTGTCCCTCCCTCCCTCTCTCTGATTTATTTATTTATTTATTTTAAAGTCAGAGTTGCACAGAGAGAGGAGAGGCAGAGAGAGAGAGAGAGAGAGAGAGAGAGAGAGATCTTCCATCCACTGGTTCACTCTCCAAATGGCCGCAACAGCCGAAGCTGAGCTGATCCGAAGCCAGGAGCCAGGAGCTTCCTCCAGGTCTCCCATGTGGGTGCAGGGGCCCAAGATTTTAGACCACCTTCTACTTCTTTCTCAGGCCATAGCAGAGAGCTGGATTGGAAACAGAGCAGCCAGGACTCAAACCAGTGCCCATATGGGATGCCGGCACTGCAGGTGACAGCTTTACCGGCTACACACAGTGCCGGCCTCTCTCTCTTTCTCTCTCTCTGCCTCTCCCTCTCTCTCTGTAACTCTGCCTTTCAAGTAAATAAAATAAATTTTTTAAAAAAATGGTCTTTCAATCATCATGGACATCATTCCTACCAACTGCGACCACATTCAAGCATGCATGCAGCTCTTGTTTTACACTTAGAATCTGATCCACCACTTATTTCCCTCACACAGATGGCTTGTGCTCAAAAGTTGAAGCCCTGAATCAGATTGCTACAGTCTGTGTCTGACTTCCCTAGTATTCGACTTCTCTTTACCTTCTTACAGCTTCTACTCAAACACAAACATAAGGTTGTGCATCTCGTAGGGGTTTTGTTTTCATTAGGTAAAATAATTTCATGCAGAGTCCTTAGCCAAGTGGCTGGAACATAATGAGGCCTTTGATATTAGCTGGATGTTATAGCTATGATCAACGTGAACTTTGTATTTTTTCAACTGCAGAAGTAAAATTAGTGTAGTAATAAGTTAAAAGCAGAGAAAGGGGGAGAAAACACTTGCCCCTTACTACCTGACCTTGTAGGAGCTATAAATACTGTGGTTACTCTCCTATTAAAAATGAACTCTATTGTGTATATTTGAGGTTTCCAACATGATGTGAGATTGATTTAAATTGTAGAATGGTTACCTTAATGAAGTACTGCTGTTATCTCAATAGGTACATATTTTGTGATAAGAGCAGCCAAAATCTACTTATTTAACAAAAATCCCTTGTACAATACAATATAATCATGTTAGCTATAGTCCTCATATTGTGGATTGCATCTCTAAACTTGTTCATCCAATGAATCTGCTCTTTTGTAGCCTCTTTCCTTTCAGTAATTACCAGGTAATTACTCATTCCCTTCCTCTGTGTATCTGAGCTCTCCTTTTTTTTAAAAGCCATTTTATAAATACACAACAAAAATATAATGTATGTATATGTTTGTAAAAGAGTATAATTCAACCTTAATAAAAGAATGAGAGGGGGCCAACATTGTGGCATAGCAGGTAAAGCTACCACCTGTGACATCAGCATCCTGTAAGGACATGGGTTCAAGTCTCAGCTGCCCCATTTCTGACCCTGATCCCTGCTAATGGCCTGAGAAAAACAACAGAAGATGGCCCAAGTCCTTGGACCCCTGTACCCACTTGGGAGACCTGCATGAAGCTCCTGGCTTTGGTTTGGCCCAGCCTTGGCCATTGTGGCCATCTATGGATTGAATCAGAATATGAAAGATCTCTCTCTCTCTCTCTCTCTCTCTTTCAAATAAATAAATAAATCTTTCAAAAGTAAAACAAACTAACACAGCCAAACAAAGAATTCATGGCATTACTCCATCTCATTACCTTGCTTTGAGTACTGAATATTGTATTTTAGATTTGTAAATGTATTGCCTCTGGCCCTTACTAGAATGTAAAACCCTGTAAAAACAAGGAATTGTCTATTTTGTTAATAATGTTGATCTCTAGCACGTCACAGGTTCTTTTTTTTTTAGATTTATATATTTTTTTTGAAAGGCAAAGTTACAGAGAGGCAGAGAGAGAGAGAGAGTCTTCCATCTGCTTGTTCACTCCCCAGATGGCTGCAACAGCTGGAGCTGTGCCGATCCAAAGCCAGGAGCCAAGAGCTTCCTCTGGGTCTTCCACACAGGTGTAGGGGCCCAAGCACTTGGGCCATCTTCTACTGATTTCCCAGGCCATAGCAGAGAGCTGGATTGGAAGTAGAGTAGCCAGGACTTGAACAGGCACTCATAAGGAATGCCAGCACTGCAGGTGGCAGCTTTACCGGCTGGCTATGCCACAGCACTGGCCCCACATCATAGGTTCTTAATAAATATTTGTGGAACAAATGAATATCCCTTTAAACTTGTGAAAATACAGGAGGCAACATATATTTATATGCACAGTAAAGACTCTAGAAAAATCACAGGCTGAATTCAGTATTCACAAAAAAGTAGCATAACATAAATCTTAGCCTGGAGATCTAGGGTCTAGGTCTGGTTTTGCCACTAAATGGGCAACTTTAGACAACAGGGACATGAATTTCAGATGCACCACATGATCTCAATGATAAGGTTAAGTCTTTGCTGTTCTTGATTCAAGTTGATAAACGTAAAACCTCCATCACTGCCTATCATCAGACTCATGTTGATTTAGGATGGGGTTACAGAAGAAGGACAGAGATACAGTCAAAGTCTTCAAACCCATCTCTATACCCAAGAGTTACTATCAATGAGCAGGGGGCAGGCCAAGATAAGCACTGGGGTAATGTGCTTAGTCTAGTACAACATTCTATAAAAACGAGCTTCCTCTTTCGAGTCTCTGTTCTGCAAAATACTTACAGATCTGGTAAGAACTCAAAGCAGAATCTAATTGAATTGAGGAAACAATAGAACTGTTTGCTGCACAAATACTTCAAAAACTCAGTTGCTAATTTATTACTTGAAGAGTTTCAAACTTAAGTTTTTTAAATTAAAGTTCAGGGAAGCAGACAATTAAGATGATGCAAATACAGACACGATTCCCCCCATTCATTACTTCATCGGTTCAGATTGCAGTTCATGTTAATCATGGGCTCTCTTCACGTAAAAGCTCAATGAAAACACACATGCGGCAATTTTCGAGTTTGTTTGCTTGCCTAAGAAAGGGTTGGTGCCAGCTCACTCCCATGGCAGATTTGTGGTATACAATGAGTTCATGATTATGAGCTAATGAAATAGTATATTTAATTGTTGCCTAAGAATTTAGAACTCCAACATGATTTAATATGATCGAGAGAAAGAGAATGAGAATCACAAAACAGATGCATCTTCTGCAATATGTTTTGCAGATTTCCCTACTGAACTATCAGGTATGATGCTTTGAAATAGAACTGTAATGTAAAATTCTTGATATGACAAGAAAGAATCAAACTTCATAGTAGCTCCTGGCCTGAACATATTCCACTTGATAACTGATATTCCTTGAGACATTCTCATATTTGGACAACAAGTCTCTTTCCATGTTATACAAGGACTAGACTACAGTGTACTTGGTCAGCAGAAAAGAATGTGACACTTCTGAAAGCCTTAGTAACCATGAAACACACAATAATTAAAAATAACAGAAAAGGAGGGAGTAATTTTTACACCAGGATTAAACCAGGCAGAAAAAAAAACTATTTGCTGCATATTTTTGGACAATAAAAGTCCATATTTGCTATGGCCAAAATTATTTGATAATTTTTTAAATTGTGATTTCCAGTTAGTAGATCTGTATGTTCTGTGTATCACAACACGAGAACACAGTCCTAACAGACTTCACGGTCCCAGGAGAAAACCAGAAATGAGCAATGCATGGGGACCAGTGAATCCTGGTTCACGGACAGACACAATGTGCCACCAGGTCAAATGATGGCACGAAGAAGGTCAGACCCAAAGTAGCATCATCCAAAAGATTGAATATTTTAGCTCATTTTCTTGGACAACATTATTCCTCACTGGCCGTGAGCACTTGCATAAGAGGCAGCAATGCACAGTAGACAGACCCTGGACACACAGCACTCCTGAATTCTAAGTCAGACTGCCAACTTCTATCAGAAATCTAGTACAAATCACTTTATTTCCCCAAAGATAGATTGTTCCCAGTGGCAAAAATGAAGGTAATACCTCTTGCTCCAAAGTTTGCTGTGAGCATTAAAGGAAAGCATCTGACATCATCCTGATGCATACTTGATATTCCATAAATATGAATTTTCTCTTTCTTTTTCTAAAAATGTCAAAGAAAAGTCAAATGTTTCCCATTCCTACTGCACAAAAACTTGAATGTTTCAAGGAACAGATAGCTTGAGTTTGGCAGCCCTAAGCAATCTTTACCCAGAGGACTTTTTGTTTTTCTGCTTTGTTTTGAACTAATCGAGTCTGGACTTTTATGGATACAACAATAATAATTTCTTTATGATTCCAGTTTGGTGAGCCACAGGCACATAAACCACATCACTAAAAGGGTTGAAAGCCTTTTCATTCATTCATATATATATATATATGAATTATATATATATACACATATCAATTTTCACATACATACATATGCGAAAAATATCCTTAAAAGACAAAATCATAGAATATTTTCTGCTATAGTTTTGCATAATAATACAGAAGACCATGATACAGTCTTCAATATAGTAGACACATTGAAAAGACAAAATAACAATGATTTTATTTTTCTAGAAATTCACTATCATCCTAAGGGCTGATGAATCAAATGCTAAATTTAGTTTCTCTTCAAAGGATCCTTATTATGTGAAAGTTTAAAGCAATGGCTACAAACACAAAACCTCAACACAAGAGGATGGGTACCCCTGCCTCTTTCTACTGCTCTGTACCTAAGCACCATGGCTTCTCAGCATATGCTGGTCAGGTGAACTAATAAATGAACTAACGACCTCAAAAGTCTTCTAAGACTTTACATTAAAAATCTATGAATGTGAATCACTTTTTTTGGCACTTATTTATATCACACCTAGAGGAACCATCATAAAATGCCACAAAAGGAGGTTACGGCAATTGCATCCCTAAAGAGAAAGATTTCATGTTGTAAGTAGTATACCCAGAAAGAGCTACATTCTCTAAAATCTTTGCAAGTGGTCACAGGTGTTGAATTCCATTCAAGCTCTATGCTAAGGCTGGGAATATACAGATGATTACAGCAGTTATCTTCAAGGAGTTTACAATCAGAAGCGCGTAACTCCTAAAAACCTAAAAATAACCACAGTGCTTATATAAAAATAGAGGTATGTATAAAACATGATGCCGATAAAAATACTACCATGTTCTGGCCGGCGCTGCAGCTCACTAGGCTAATCCTCCACCTTGTGGCGCTGGCACACCGGGTTCTAGTCCCAGTCGTGGCGCCGGATTCTGTCCCGGTTGCCCCTCTTCCAGGCCAGCTCTCTGCTGGGGCCAGGCAGTGCAGTGGAGGATGGCCCAAGTGCTTGGGCCCTGCACCCCATGGGAGACCAGGATAAGTACCTGGCTCCTGCCATTATATCAGCACGGTGTGCCAGCCGTAGCGCGCCAGCCGTGGCGGCCATTGGAGGGTGAACCAACGTCAAAGGAAGACCTTTCTCTCTGTCTCTCTCTCTCACTGTCCACTCTGCCTGTCAAAAAAAAAAATACTACCATGTTCAAAATCAGAATTAATCAATACTGCTCCGGGGACAGGGTATAGCAGGAAGTGAGACATTGACATGTGTCTCTGAGGGGACAGTTTAATTGGGCCTCACAGGTGAGCCAGATGTCATCAGCCATACCAGGTGTGCCAGAGCCTTCAGGCAGCCAGCTGATCGGATGCAAGAACAGTGAGACTCAAAGCAAGGGTGGTCGGGTTAGGGAATGCGGGGACATCAGTGTGGTGCAGAGATGGCCAAAGGGGAACTGAGGGTGTGTAGATGGCTTCCAAGTTATAAAGAGCAGAGCCATTGCAGGGCTTGGCCTCCATCTGTTGAACCTTCTCCTTAAGATTTCCTTTATTAGAAAATAATTTGGAAACCTACCATGTGCACTGAGCCCATGAAAGACTGATAAGAAGAACAAATTGACTTTTTTAGAGGCCATTGCTGGGTCCAGCATTGTGGTGCAGCAGGTTAAGCTGCTGCCTACAATGCCAGCATCCTGTGTGGGCACTGGTCTGAGCCTCAGCTGCTCCACTTCCAATCCAGCTCCCTGCTAATGCACCTGGGAAAGCAGCAGCAGAAGGTGGCCTAGGACTTGGGCTCTTTGCATCCATATGGGAGACTCAGATGAAACTCCTGGTTCCTGGCTTCACACTAGCCTAGCCCCTGCCATTGCAGCCAATTGGGTGGTGAAACAGCAGTTGAAGATCTCTCTCTCTGTCTCTCTCTCTCTCTCTCTCTCTCTCTCTCTCTCCCCCTTTCCCTTTCCCTCTCCTTCTCTCTCTTCTTCTCCCTTTCCCTCTCCCTCTCCCTCTCGTCTCCCTCCCCACCCACATAGATCCTCAGGGGGAGGTGCAAGGACCTGAAAACAGACCCTAAAATTGATTAGATTTCTGGGGTAAAAGATTCGGGTGACTACTCCAAGAAGGCAGCAGGTGGGATGGATGGCTTGCTCCTGGAGCAGAAAGTTTTCTCTCTAAAGCTGTGCCCCATCGTCCTGGTTTGGCAATTGGCCTAGTGGTTTACACATAATGTAAGATACCCTTTGCCCATACTGAAATGCCTGCGTTCAAGTTCTGTCTCTGCTCCTAATGCCAGCTTCTTGCTAATGAGCTTCCTGGATGCCAACAAGTGATGGCTCAAGAGATTGGATTTCTGGCACATAAGTGACCTGGCTTTGGTCTCAATCCAACCTTAGCTATTGCAGACATTTGGGAACTGAACCAGAAGATCCAAATTCAATCTCAGTCTCTCTCCCTCTAACCCTCTCATAATAAATAAGTACTTTAAAAAAAGATCACAATGAACAGAAAGTTTTAGCTTGGTGTTTTACAAACTATTCTCCAGCATGATAAAAGAGCAAAATGATGAGGACAAAGACTGAGGAGCACCTGTTGAGTCTGGCAATGAGCAGCTCTGTGGAGATCTCTGATAAAGTGGAGTGGCTGGTGCAGTGGTGAAAGCAGGATGGAAAGAAGGGACTGGGCTCCCTTCAGAGACAACCCCAGGAGCAAAGCACTTGGTCGTGTTGGTCGTGAATGCAGAGTTTTTTACAGGCTACAAGAAAGTCAGCAAAGTTACAGAGTCAAAGTAAGTAAGAGTGTCAGTCATGGAGGAGACACTAGCTTACAGGAAAAAGGTATTGGTTACAAAGATCTCAGGGTCTGAAACAGAGATTTGAAATCAGGTTGGGCAGCAACACAGCATGAATTGATATATTTCAAGCATGATTATTAAATTTTAACTTTTAGAAATTTTGAGAGAGAGAAAGAGAGAGGAAGGGAGAGAGAGACAGGGCTCTGTTATCCACTATTTCACTCCCCCAAATAATCACAATAGTCAGGGCTGGCCCAAGTCAAAATCAGAATACAGAAACCAAATCTCTCATGCGGGTAGCAGAGACCCACCTGTTTCAGCCATTACCCAACTACTTAAGCACATTAGCAGGAAGCTGTGAGCAAGAGCAAAGCTGGGACTCCAATGCAGGCACTCCAATATGGGGTGTGGGTATCCCAGGCAACATCTTATCCACTACACCAAACGCCTGCCTCTAATTTGTAATGTTGTGTATCCAGTCTGGCTCTGCTTGATAGGTTGGCCCAAGTACACAGTTTAGATGAAACTAAGGAGAAATTCCCCAATTGAAATGCTGTGTAACAAGCCGAGCCAGGAGCAGGGGTGCCAGAAATCGGCAAGGGGCCGGCACTGTTTCATAGTAGGTTAAGCCTCCACCTGCAGTGCCAGCATCCCATATGGGTGCCGGTTCAAGTCCTGGCTGCTTCATTTCGGATCCAGTTCCCTGTTTATGTGCCTGGGAAAGCAGTGGAAGATGGTCCAAGTGCTTGGGTCCCTGCACCCACCTGGGAGACCCGGAAGAAGCTCCTAGCTTTGGATTGGCCCAGTTCTAGCCATGTGGCCCTCTTGGGAGTAAAACAGAGAATGGAAGACCTTTCTCTCTGTCTCTCCCTCTCTCTGTGTGTAACCCTGCTTCTCAAATAAATAATTAAATCTTTTTTTAAAAATTAGTACATCCTTGCATCTCTCTGACTTTAAAGTAGAAGCAACGAAATCCTGAAGCCATCCGAAGGCAACAAAATGAAGCAAAAAACATGGAAGTAGCTGCTCCTCAACGAGGGAACAGAGGAAGAACACTATGGCTATTCTCGCATTAAAATGTGAATTATTTTTAAAGTTCAAGAGCTAACAGATTGAGTCAGTTTTTTTGAGGAAAGCAGTGACCCACTTTTTGTAACTATGCTCAATGAGAGAACAAGTGTACCTCGTGTCTTCCCTAAGATGGAAAGTGCTTATTCACAGAGCATCTTTTGTGTTTTTTTTTTTAATTAAAGGATACAGCTAAGGATTTATATTTCCTCGAATTTTGGTGAAAAGCTTGTTCTTATTTATCAGCTGGCATAACTCTAAATGGATAACTTAAAAATGTTTAATTCTTCCACTTCTGTTTTATTTAACAGGTTGCAGTCCCCCCTTTCCCCAAATCTACCATCCTGTTACTGGTTTATTGTGATCTGACTGGTTAAAGGCTGAGAAAGTCTAAAAGTTTTTTGAAAGCAGATGGCTGTCTCCCCAGAACTTCACAGATGTGAAACAAAATCTCACTGTGTAAAATTAAGTCACATACAAAATAACATTGAACAAAATTTCACTTACCCTGATTTTTAAAAAGAAAAGGACTCTCTGGAACTTAATGAAGGTTAAAGAATTCAAAAGCTAACAGACCTTGAAAATAGATTTGTTTGACACACTTGATTGATAATCACTATTTACACAAAGTAGGAATATTTCACATTAGTCCAGCTGTCAAGAACCTCTTGTCAAGGGCCACGGAGCCAACATAAAAGGGACAGCTGTGGGCACAGGGGTTGCAGACTCTTGCAAGTGAGAGGGGCGGGCAAAAACCACTGCACCTCAGGGAATCATGCTCCGTGGGCTTCTGGTTCACATCACCTTATTTTTCAAAAGAAGTCAGAAATACAGATTTTTGAGGTGAAATCCCTTAACTTCAAAATGTTAACTCTCTCTTGGGGCTGGCACGGTGGGTTAATGCCCTGGCCTGAAGCACCAGCATTTCATGTGGGCGCCGGTTCGAGTCCCAGCTGCTCCTCTTCCAACCCAGCTCTCTGCTATGGCCTGGGAAAGCAGTAGAAGATGACCTGAGGCCTTGGGCCCCTGAACCTGCATGGGAGACCTGGAGGAAGTTCCTGGCTCCTGGCTTCAGATAGGCGCAGCTCCAGCCATTGCGGCCATCTGGGGAGTGAACCAGAGGATGGAAGACCACTCTCTCTCTCTCTCTCTCTCTCTTTCTCTCTCTCTCTGCCTCTCCTTCTCTTTCTGTGTAACTCTGACTTTCAAGGAAAATGAATTAAAAAAATCTTTAAAAAAATGTTAACTCCCCTGCTTTATAAACCATCTTGTGTTTGGGAGGGCATTTAGCCTGGCTTTTGAGATACCAGTTAAGATGTCCATGTCCCACATCAGAGTTCCTGGTCTGACCCTTGGTTTTGCCTCCTGATTCCCTCTTCTTGTTAATGCACAGCCATGATGGCTCAAGTAATTGGGTTCCTGTCACCCACAGGGAACCCCTGCATTGGATTCCCAGCTCTGAACTTTGGCCCCAACCCAGCCCTGTCCATGATAGGCATTTGAGGAACAAAGCAGAATGTGGAGCTCTCATTTTCTGCCTGTCTCTTTGTGTATCTTTGCCTCTCAAATAAATAAACAAACAAAATACTACCATGTGCTCAACAATCTTTTCTTCTCCAGGTAGAAATGTAGTGATTAAGGTCTTCAGCAAATCCATTAAAACGAGTAAGCAATAATAGTGAATGGGTTGTGTGTTCAGCCCGTGCCACCTGAATTACAGAAAAGCGTTCTCACCAAAGAGGATGTAAAATGCATTCGGCCCAGCTGCAGGAGCTGTTGACGAGAGTATCAAACGTTCTGCACAGCTGTGGCGACCATTGTTGAGTTCTCTTTTCTTCTTCGCCCAGCTGCAGCGGTCTGTAATGCCACCACAATCTAAAAGTTGAACATCAAAATGATCAAAAAGAAAAAAAAACACTTAGAGACTCTTGCATAATTCATTAGTGGAGCTCAAACTGAAAGACCCATTGTCCCATCACTTAATTACATTATAAACTATAACACATAATGAAAATTAAGTTAAAATGCACTTAACTAAAGTGAAAAGAGTTAAAATGCATTTTAAAAACCCACAAATTACGTAGTTGAACCACTCACCGTATTTTGGATGCGTTCTATGAAATAACATTGTTAGGTAGGAGCAAGATGCATTTGTGCAGCTCATCCGTGATCTATTCATTCCAAATGGCTGGTTCAGAGCTATTATTATTGTTCCATTGCATGAGAATCACACTGGGGCCCATTCCTGGGCCAAAGCCGCCCTGCGGTATAAATACCACATGTGGTGCCAGCTTTTGTCACACTTCAGTGGAAGAATTTCTAATAATTTACTTTCATTGTGGGTCTGTCTTTAACAGAGTGTCAATGAGTACCATGTGAATACCCTTGAGACTGGATTTTAAAAACTGTGTTTGGATGAGTGTGTATCTGAAGGGCAGATTTCTTTCTCAGCACAGTGGGAAATAAATGCCCCACTGGCAGACAGATCTGGTTTTCAACCCAGATCTGCCACCCATTAGCCATGTAATCTTGGACAAATCATTAGAGCCTTCCTGTGCATTTTCTGTGTGCCAGGCGTTATGCTAAGTACTGGGTAGACAAGAGTGAACAAGGTTAAGTCATGGCCCAAAGGAGCATGCACATTATTTGGAGACTCAGGAAACAATAGGCAGCTTCAACCCAGAATCTACAGGGCTACAGTAAATGTAGGCAAAAGGCATTTGGGGAGCACCTAGAAGCAACATCTACCCCAATCTTAACCTGTCTGGGAAGACATGTGAGAGGAACCAACTGCCCAGCTGATAACTGGAGAGAGAACAGGATGAGGTAAACGAAAAAGGAGGCAGAGTATTTCAGAAGCAAAAAAAGTAAAATGTGCATAGGAAAAAAAAAAAAAAAAAAAACTGGGAGAACCTAGAGCTCCTGAGGACTAGCTCATGGTTTGAATGGCTACAACCAGTGTTCACTATAGGCTATGACTATTCATCAGTATTCATCAGAGTCAAAAGGAGGTTGGAGAAAGAGCCAAAGATTAACCATCTCACCATTGTACATTTCATCTTAATAGTTACTTCAACCTGCTCTATTTAAGAAACTACAGCCATTACTTTGATGCAGAGCCTATTAGTTTTCACATTAACCATAGCAATCTCCAAGACACTACTGTTTGAAGGGGAGACAATTGAGTTATTATCAAATAAAATGTTCATTTCTAGACACCAACGAATTTCACAGTAATTTTCTGCAGAACAATAGTATTAAAAAATCTCATAGGTGGAGGTGGGAGGCATTAGAGTGTCACAGGCTAAGAATCCACTTGGGATACCCACATCCCATATCAGAGTATCAGTTTGAGCCCAGGAACCACCAGTTCTATTCCAGCTCCCTGCTAATGCATTGTGGAAGGCATCAGATGATGACTAAAGTGCTTTGGTCTTTGCCATCAATGTAAGAGACCCAGATGGAGTTCTGGGCTCCTGGATTTGGCCTGGCCCAGCTCTGGCTGCCGTAGGCATTTGGGTAGTGAAACAGCAAACACATACCTCTCTCTCCCTCTCCTTCTCTCTTTCTCTCTCTCTCTCTCTCTCTCTCCCCACCGTCTCTGTGTCATTCACATAGATAGAATCAAATAAAACATTTTTAAAATTTCATTTGAAGAACAGATGGTGATCTTATAATTTTAGCTAATGCTACATATTATCCCCATTAGACGTTATCTGTATTAGTATAGTTAATGTTCTAAGTCCTAAAGTAACCAGGGCAACCCAAATACTCTTCATCTCAGGCTTAGATAAGAGATAGTTAGCACAGATCTAGCCAATGGCCAGAATCCACTCATTGCATGTGGGATCAGTGCCAGGGAGGTTATCATTTTCAAAGGAAATCCTTCAGAACATCTTCTATTAAAGACATAACCTGCTCTCACCATCATGGAACACCTATTTTTCCTATCAAGGAAAATTAATGGGAGTGACCACCATGGCAGCTATTTATTTTTCTTCAGCAATGTATGTCAAGCACCATGGCCATTCCTAGAAATAGCATATGTTTCTAATAAGGGAAAAAATGCAAGAGAAAGGAACTGAGATCTGAAAACCCCAGCAGAACTGCTGTTGGGCACCTCCCTGCCAACCTGTGTGATGACACACAGTCACACAGTCACACAGTCACTGACTGACAGCTCCAACCCACCCAAGTGGGCCGCTGATGGACAGCCCCAGGCAATCCAAAGTTTAACAGCTGCAATCAACTAGCAGCAGGACAAGCATGGCCAACAAGCTGTGGGAGAGTCTGCGCTGGTCCTTATAACAACTCCCTTCCTGTGCGCAGCCAAATTCCCTTTCCTTTCTGTGCACAACCGAAGCTTCCTTTTCTGTCCACCATCCAGGTCCACCTCCCACAAACCACTAAGCCTCTGCTCTTTCCCTGTGGTGGAAATCCCAAGTTCCAAGATCTTGTGAATTTACAATCAACACTAACTGGAAATATTCAAAGTCTTGCAAGATGTGTGATTTCCACCACCACCCCACCATGATACTTAGGTCATTATAATATCATTATAATAAAATTACCATGGGCATTCCCACTCCCATCATGCACCTAACACCAGGACACTTCCATTATTTGCACTTAAATGGGCGGTGCTTAAGCCCCACCCCAAAGTCCACCCTCTTTTGAATATTCGATTTCAAGCACATCGCAGACATCACCCCCTCCACCTTGGATGGTATAAAGGGAAGGCCTAACCTTATTGAGGGGATGCTTTCCTTTGCTCAGGGCATTTTCAATGTTGGAGTTTCTTTCTTGTTGAGGAGTTTCTCTTTTTGCATTTTGGCTCTTTGTTCATTCTCTCTCTCTGTCTTTCTCTCTCTCTAGCCACCATACTTGGTTCTGACATTTTTCTTTTGCATTGTTCTAAATGAATTCTGCTTTCCTCACACCCCCAGCACCAGGCCTAGAACCAGCACTAGGGTACAGCATGTGGGCATCAAAAAACAGTGGCTTAATTGCTACACCACAACACCCGACTCAAGATCCATATCTTAACCTGTCATAACACAAATGGTCTTTTCCTTTTCTACCTCATCATGGTCTTGCCTGGAGAACAGACGCATGGCCAATTTGGAAGACCCTGGAACACTTTTCTATGTCTCCTGCATTAGCTTGGTGAGAACATTTAGAATTATCTATGAGAAAGGGAATCACCTTGGACTTGTCCACTCCTGTGCCTCTGTGCCTAGAATAGTGTCTGGCACAGAGCAGGCTCCCAAAATATTTACAGATAGGGAGAGGGGTGGAGGAGAGGCTTAGACTTCAAGCACAAAGGTTGTTACAGTCAGAGAACTGAACCTATAAATTGAGTTGTCTTACAGGAGAAATTAAAGAAGTGTTTTTAAAATAGCATTGGCCTCTCTGTGGAAATGTATTTCTTTAGTACTATTGAGTACAAAGAATAGACCTGGACCTACTTTTACAGAAAGCATCACATACATTTAGCGGTAGATATACATAAGAATTGATTGATGCATGATGTATCACTTGGGCATTCTCTGCTTCACCTTACTCTCAAGGAAGTCATTTTGTTTTAGTGTGACACTAAAGTGGCACATCATAGGTCTGGTTAAAAGAGGCTGCCACAAAATAGAAGTCACTGTTGTCGAAAAACATATTTAAGGTCTTCATATAAGCTGATCTCCAATATACTACCAGGAAATTCTCAGAGCTGTTAGCAGTGATGTTGAAACACTAAAATTTCAAGACATTCTATCCACTGTATTAATCAATATGGTTTCAGTTGCAAGGTGAAAAGCGACAAATGCATGCAAAAACACTAGTGGATAAAAGAAGAGAATCAAACGTGTTGTATTGGCTTGCTTCATTATAGTGCAAAAGTAAAGCTGAATACAATTGGTGCCAATAAATACTAGGAGTATATATCACCCCCTATCTTGGCTTTTCTTTTATCTGTGTTGACTTTATTCACTGGCAGACTCTAACTGACATGGGAACAAGATAGCCCCAGCACTTCTGGTCTTAGTTTGTTCTCTGTTAGCAAGCCCAGCATGGGAGAGTTCTACTTTCCTAATAGCATCTAAAGGAATTTGAGTGAATAACCATGGAGTACCCATCTCCAAGGAGGAGTGGATTCCCAAAGGAGACTCAATATTTTGTTATATCAGAAGAGGATATCCATACTACTAATGACTGCCTTCCATGTCTGTATCCTACATTCTTGTGGAATAAATCAAAAGTTAGAGCTACTCTCTGCTATGGCCTGGGAAAGCAATAGAAGATGGCCCAAGTCCTTGGGCCCCTGCACCCATGTGGGAGACCTGGAAGAAGCTCCTGGCTCCCAGTTTCAAATCGACACAACTCTGGTCGCTGTGGCCAACTGGGGAGTGAACCAGTGGATGCAAGACCTCTCTCTCTCTTCCTTTCTTCCTCTCTCTGTGTAACTCTGACTTTCAAATAAACAATTAAATCTTAAAATAAAAGAGCTACCAAAGTATATTTGTTCACAGGACATTCATTAAGTTCTTATTTTAAGTACTAAGAAAGTTTTTTAATTAAGCTTCAAAAATAGTTGGGTGGTTTTAGTTCACAAAAATGTACCATTAAAATGGACAGAGAAACAGGAGCTAAATCTTTCACACCTTTGTGTAATACTGCATTATGGTAATTTACCAATTGAACTCTATTATTCAAATACTAATAGTGACTGAAAGCTCTGATATTCTTATTTTAGGCACAAATACAGGAATATGTAAGTTTGATAAGTATAAATGTTCATGTGCATAAACAATAAATTACTGGCTAGATAATAAATTTAATACAAAATAAGAACCTGCTTGATGAAATCTGTTTTTAAAAGCTCACCAATCTAATGGTTAAAAACCTATTTTAATTAACTTTCTCTGACTAAACAAAAAGAACAGTGAACAAAAAAGTCAGAATAATTAGGTTTCATTAAAAGCCTTCCCACATTATAGCCCTGTAATCCAAGGCAAATAACTGTTCTCAAATAATTACTCAATAGTCAAAAAGCCTATTATGTGGATATAAGTATAGATATGTAGATACAAATATAGACTTATGAGACAAAGGCTTTTCTTCATTGAATGTATTTTTAATTCTATTCCTCACACAAAAATTCTTAGGTTCTTTTGTTTTAATATAGTCAATTTTGTCCAGATTTATATTGCTTTACTATTTATTAACTAGCCATAAATGCTTTGTTGTGTAGTCTGATCATGGCCAAATGAGAGCCCTGAATGTCCTCATTCTGTAATATGTGCACTGCTCTTTTCAGCAATGTGAGAATGAGAGGTGATGCTCATTGGAATGAACAAGGAAGCTGTTGCTTTTGTAACTTATTTAGAACATAATCACACGTGAGGTTTCACTTATTATTTGAATGATATTTTGTTGAATCAACCCATATTATCTTAAATATAAGTGGTTGTACTTCCGTCATTTTGTATGGAACAAATTCAATTTTCCAGTTAGGAAAAAAGAAATATAAAAAGTACTTTCCAAATTGTACGTGAAAAATACAGTTCTGTAAATTAAAATGTCTCATATGCCCATGGGTACCTAACTAAAAACCATATCATGCCAGCACACTTTTGCAACCAATCATATATTAATTCCCAAACCAGAATAATTAATTCTTGCAGGTAGAAACACAGAGTCCTCTGCAGAAATGCCAGTCTTCTGCCTAGTTGGCTCAACTTTGTGCCCTGTCAAGTCAGCTATGGATAAAGAAGTCAAAACCTATTGTTTTCCCATTCAAAGGTCTGGAAGATGTATGGCTGTCTACACTTAAATGGGAAAATATGTTACTACTTTCATGTTCAGTTTTTAAAAAATACATGATAATTATGCCTTATTTTCACAGTTTATACTCTTCAAACAAGATATATTATCCACTTATTACAAGTTCATTTATTTTATGTTACTTTTTATATCTGTTTATTTTTTATCTGTGATAATAGATATCTAATTAGAAACAAAGCTTTCCTGGAGAAGCAATAATTTGTAGCATTATTCCCATCATGCAAAAGGTCATTGGCACTTTGAATGTTTTTACAAAGATGGAGTTCCTAGAGCTTTAGAGTTATTTTGAGATTGCTCAATCCATCTGCTTAGTAATCAGGTTATGACAAAACAGTTGTGCTATCAAAAGAAGCCATCAGTGCCATACCATTCTTACTTGCATTGTCTTCTGTTTCTCACCTTCTAGACTTTCATAGAAATCCAACTAATAAGGGCACAAGGAAGCATTTTGGGTACAGACTCATGAAATGACTTCTAGATTATATACAAGAAATAACTTAGCTATCTCTAAAATTTCAAGGATTTGGAAAAAAATGAGCAAAGTTCAGTGTATGATTTCAACATTTCTTTTTTCTTAAGTCAGGTTAGTGAAAATATATATCACAGTTTCTAAATGGAATCTGTTTGCTAGTATTCCAGTTAATGGAATTACTATATATTTTACATGAGAGTTTCAATATAAATTGGATTTCAAATCAGGCAACATTTATGAGATTCTACTCAATGCCAGTTATAACTCCACATATAAAGCTTAATTTAATCTTCAAAATAATCCAATGCAATTAATATAATTATTTTACAAAGGGTCAGTGGAAATTCAGAGGCATAGCACTTGCCTTGGGCATCAACCTAGTCAGGAGAGTAGATAGACCCAAAACCAAAATTGTTACTCAAACACCAGGATTCTTCTCAGTATAATTGTGCTGAGGTTAATACAATAAGCAGTAATAACCACAGATTCTAGATGCCATGCCTCCCTTCAACTCACTTTTTTTTTTTTTTTTTTTTTTTTTTTTTTTTTTTTTTTACAACATACAGAATCAAACCCTCATCCATCGTCCAGCATTGGGAACATATCAAGAAAATATTACATCTAGACAGAATATTAGAGGGGGCGGAGCCAAGATGGCGGAATAGTGAGGGCGCGCACCGATAGTCCGGGAAAATTTAGTTTAATAAAAGGGGAGTTACGGTAGCTGCAGAAAATAGAACCAAAAAATTGCAGGGGAAACCCTTCTGGATGGAGCAGGCGTGAATTGGAGGACCTACTGGGAGAACAAGGTCGCCCACCGCGCAGAAGCCAAGTTGCGGGACCCAGCCGCAGAAGCCCCAGGGTCTACGCGACAGTGCTCCAAGGGGAGTGCACGCCACACAGACAACAGCGGGGAGACTTGGGACGCTCAGGACTCCGAGTCCACACATCGGCGCTGGAAGGGGAGGTGAGCTCAATAACCCGAGACATTGGTGGGGAAACAGGGGTCAGAATCTAGAGGGGGGCCGGAAAGTGCAGCAAACTCACTACCGGAAAGAAGGAAAAAAAAAAGCTTCAGGGTTTCTCTTCCCCCTAACCTTGCAAAGGTTAGAAGGCTGCAACACTTGAAGAATTCCCAAGAGACAAAGAGCAGGCCTCCTCTTTGGATTTACATATCAATGGGGGAGAGTTAAGGAACTGAGTCACTACAATTCAGTAGCCTAGGCAACCCAGTGGGAGTCCAGAGGAGCCAAAGACTGGAAGCTAAATACCATCAATGCTGCACAGCCCTGCCCTGCGGTGTTACTTACCCCCTGAATAAATAAAATAAATAAATAAATAAAAAGAGAGAGATTTACCACGCATAACCTGAGGGTGTCACCTTTGCACACCCTTAACCAGGAAGAACCAGGCAGAGCTCTCAGGCCACACCCATCTCAAGCCTCCAAGGCTCCTCCAACAGCAGGCAGTCCACTTAACAGGGACACAGTATAAAAAAAAAAAAAAAAAAAAGAAAAAAAAAAACGCACAGTGACACAAGAAGAATTAACTATGCCGAGTAACAAACACAGAAATAGAGGGAGCAAGATCAACGATGACACTATGATGCCTCCAAATAAGCAAAACACCCCAAGCCAAGAGTATGAAGATGATGAGATAGAAGAAATGCAAGATACGGATTTCAAAAAATTTATGATAAGAACATTTAGAAGTTTTCAAAAGCAAATCCTTGAACTACAGAAATCCTTAACGGACAAGATTGAAAATCTCTCTCGTGAAAATGAAATTTTAAGGAAGAGTCAAAATGAAACTCAGAAACTAGTAGAACAGGAAAGTGTAATAGTCAAGAGAAATCAAAATGAAATGAAGAGCTCAATAGATCAAATGACAAACACATTAGAAAGCCTTAAAAACAGAATGGGTGAAGCAGAAGAGAGAATATCGGACTTAGAAGATAGAGCACAGGAAAACATACAGTCAAACCAAAGAAAAGAAGAGGAAATTAGAAACCTAAAAAATATTGTTGGGAATCTACAGGATACTATTAAAAAAACCAACATTCGAGTTCTAGGAGTTCCTGAAGGCATGGAGAGAGAGAAAGGATTGGAAGGCCTTTTTAGTGAGATACTAGCAGAGAACTTTCCAGGTTTGGAGAAGGACAGAGATATCCTAGTACAGGAAGCTCATAGAACCCCCAATAAACATGACCAAAAGAGATCCTCACCACGACACGTGGTAATTAAACTCACCACAGTGAAACATAAAGAAAAGATCCTAAAATGTGCAAGAGAGAAACGTCAGATTACTCTCAGAGGATCTCCAATCAGACTCACAGCTGACTTCTCATCAGAAACCCTACAAGCCAGGAGGGAATGGCGAGACATAGCACAGGTGCTAAGAGAGAAAAATTGCCAGCCCAGAATATTATATCCTGCCAAGCTCTCATTTGTGAATGAAGGTGAAATAAAGACCTTTCATAGCAAACAGAAATTGAAGGACTTTGTGGCCACTCGTCCAGCCCTGCAAAAGATACTTAAAGATGTGCTACACTCAGAAACACAGAAACACGGCCATCAATATGAAAGAAGGGAAAGGAAGAACACCTACCAGTAAAAGAGCATGGGAAGCTCAAAGCATATACTAGAAAATATTTCCGGGAAAATGGCAGGGCAAAGTCACTACATATCAATTGTCACATTGAACATTAATGGTCTGAATTCTTCAGTTAAAAGACACCGTTTGGCTGACTGGCTCACAGAACACAACCCAACTATTTGTTGCCTACAAGAAACACATCTCTCTAACAAAGAGGCATGCAGACTGAAAGTGAAAGGTTGGAAAAAGATATTCCATGCCAACAGAAACCAAAAAAAAGCAGGTGTAGCCATATTAATATCAGACAAAATAAACTTTAATACAAAAACTGTTAAGAGAGACAAAGAGGGACACTATATAATGATTAAGGGTTCAATTCAACAGGAAGATGTAACTATTATAAATGTATATGCACCTAATTACAGGGCACCGGTCTATTTAAAAGATATGTTAAGGGACTTAAAGGGAGATTTAGATTCCAATACAATAGTACTGGGGTACTTCAATACTCCACTCTCAGAAATAGACAGATCATCCGGACAGAAGATCAACAAGGAAACAGCAGATTTAATTGACACTATTGCCCAAATGGATCTAACAGATATCTACAGAACTTTCAACCCTACATCTACAGACTTCACATTCTTCTCAGCAGCGCATGGAACCTTCTCTAGGATTGATCACATACTAGGCCATAAAGCAAGTCTCAGCAAATTTAAAAGAATTAGAATCATACCATGCAGCTTCTCAGACCACAGCGGGATGAAGCTGGAAATTAGCAACTCAGGAAACCCCAGAAAGTATGCAAACACATGGAGACTGAACAACATGCTCCTGAATGAACACTGGGTCATTCAAGAAATCAAAAGAGAAATCAAAAACTTTCTGGAAGTAAATGAAGACAACAACACAACATATCAAAACGTATGGGATACAGCAAAAGCAGTATTGAGAGGCAAATTTATAGCAATAGGTGCCTATACCAAGAAATTGGAAAGGTACCAAATAAATGAGCTTTCAGCGCACCTCAAGGACCTAGAAAAACTGCAGCAAACCAAACCCAAATCAAGTAGGAGAAGAGAAATAATTAAAACCAGAGAAGAAATTAACAGGATTGAATCCAAAAAAACATTACAAAAAATCAGCCAAGCGAGAAGCTGGTTTTTTGAAAAAATAAACAAAATTGACACCCCATTGGCCCAACTAACTAAAAAAAGAAGAGAAAAGACCCAAATCAATAAAATCAGAGATGAAAAAGGAAACGTAACAACAGACACCACAGAAATAAAAAGAATCATCAGAAATTACTACAAGGACCTGTATGCCAGCAAACAGGAAAACCTATCAGAAATGGATAGATTCCTGGACACATGCAACCTACCTAAATTGAACCAGGAAGACATCGAAAACCTAAATAGACCCATAACTGAAACAGAAATTGAAACAGTAATAAAGGCCCTCCCAACAAAGAAAAGCCCAGGACCAGATGGATTCACTGCTGAATTCTACCAGACATTTAAAGAAGAACTAATCCCATTTCTTCTCAAACTATTCAGAACAATCGAAGAAGAGGGAATCCTCCCAAATTCTTTCTATGAAGCCAGCATCACCTTAATCCCTAAGCCAGAGAAAGATGCAGCACTGAAAGAAAATTACAGACCGATATCCCTGATGAACATAGATGCAAAAATCCTCAATAAAATTCTGGCCAATAGAATACAACAACACATCAGGAAAATCATCCACCCAGACCAAGTGGGATTCATCCCTGGTATGCAGGGATGGTTCAACATTCGCAAATCAATCAATGTGATTCACCACATTAACAGACTGCAGAAGAAAAACCATATGGTTATCTCAATTGATGCAGAGAAAGCATTTGATAAAATTCAACACCCTTTCATGATGAAAACTCTAAGCAAATTGGGTATAGAAGGAACATTCCTCAATATAATCAAAGCAATTTATAAAAAACCCACAGCCAGCATCCTATTGAATGGGGAAAAGTTGGAATCATTTCCACTGAAATCTGGCACCAGGCAGGGATGCCCACTCTCACCACTGCTATTTAACATAGTTCTGGAAGTTTTAGCCAGAGCCATCAGACAAGAAAAAGAAATCAAAGGAATACAAATCAAGAAGGAAGAAGTCAAACTATCCCTCTTTGCAGACGATATGATTCTGTACTTAGAGGATCCAAAGAACTCTACTAAGAGACTATTGGAACTCATAGAGGAGTTTGGCAAAGTGGCAGGATATAAAATCAATGCACAAAAATCAACAGCCTTTGTATACACAAGCAATGCCATGACTGAGAAAGAACTGCTAAGATCAATCCCATTCACAATAGCTACAAAAACAATCAAATACCTTGGAATAAACTTAACCAAGGACGTTAAAGATCTCTACGATGAAAATTATAAAACCTTAAAGAAAGAAATAGAAGAGGATACCAAGAAATGGAAAAATCTTCCATGCTCATGGATTGGAAGAATCAACATCATCAAAATGTCCATTCTCCCAAAAGCAATTTATAGATTCAATGCAATCCCAATCAAGATACCAAAGACATTCTTCGCAGATCTAGAAAAAATGATGCTGAAATTCATATGGAGGCACAAGAGACCTCGAATAGCTAAAGCAATCTTGTACAACAAAAACAAAGCCGGAGGCATCACAATTCCAGACTTCAGGACATACTACAGGGCAGTTGTAATCAAAACAGCATGGTACTGGTACAGAAACAGATGGATAGACCAATGGAACAGAATTGAAACACCAGAAATCAACCCAAACATCTACAGCCAACTTATATTTGATCAAGGATCTAAAACTAATTCCTGGAGCAAGGACAGTCTATTCAATAAATGGTGCTGGGAAAACTGGATTTCCACGTGCAGAAGCATGAAGCAAGACCCCTACCTTACACCTTACACAAAAATCCACTCAACGTGGATTAAAGACCTAAATCTACGTCCTGACACCATTAAGTTATTAGAGAACATTGGAGAAACCCTTCAAGATATTGGCACAGGCAAAGAATTTCTGGAAAAGACCCGGGAGGCACAGACAGTCAAAGCCAAAATCAACTATTGGGATTGCATCAAATTGAGAAGTTTCTGTACTGCAAAAGAAACAGTCAGGAGAGTGAAGAGACAACCAACAGAATGGGAAAAAATATTTGCAAACTATGCAACAGATAAAGGGTTAATAACTAGAATCTACAAAGAGATCAAGAAACTCCACAAAAACAAAACCAACAACCCACTTAAGAGATGGGCCAAGGACTTCAATAGACATTTTTCAAAAGAGGAAATCCAAATGGCCAACAGGCACATGAAAAAATGTTCAAGGTCACTAGCAATCAGGGAAATGCAAATCAAAAGCACAATGAGGTTTCACCTCACCCCGGTTAGAATGGCTCACATACAGAAATCTACCAACAACAGATGCTGGCGAGGATGTGGGGAAAAAGGGACACTAACCCACTGTTGGTGGGAATGCAAACTGGTCAAGCCACTATGGAAATCAGTCTGGAGATTCCTCAGAAACCTGAATATAACCCTACCGTTCAACCCAGCCATCCCACTCCTTGGAATTTACCCAAAGGAGTTTAAATTGATAAAGAAAAAAGCGGTCTGCACCCTAATGTTTATTGCAGCACAATTCACAATAGCCAAGACCTGGAACCAACCTAAATGCCCATCAATGGTTGACTGGATAAAGAAATTATGGGATATGTATTCTTTAGAATACTATACCGCAGTAAGAAACAACGAAATCCAGTCATTTGCAACAAAATGGAGGAATCTGGAACACATCATGCTGAGTGAAGTAAGCCAGTCCCAAAGGGACAAATACCATATGTTCTCCCTGATCGGTGACAACTGACTGAACACCAAAAAGGAAACCTCCTGAAGTGAAATGGACACTATGGGAAATGGTGACTTGATCAGCATAGCCCTGACTGCTAATGGACAACTTAATATATTATCCCTCATAGTATTTTTTTTTTGTCTGTTCTACTTAATATGACTGGTTTCATTCTATAATTATCACACAGTTATTCTTAAGTGTTGAAAATTAACTGAAATGTGATCCCTGTTAAACATAAGAGTGGGAATAAGAGAGGGAAGAGATGTATAATTTGGGGCATGCTCGGGCTGACTTGCCCCAATTGGTAGAGTTGGAAACATACCAGGGGATTCCAATTCAATCCCATCAAGGTGGCATGTGCCAATGCCATCTCACTATTCCAAGTGATCAACTTCAGTTCACAATTGATCATAATGAAAGGACTAAGAGTCAAAGGGAGCACATAAACAAGTCTAGTATCTGCTAACACTAACCAATAGAATAAATAAAGGGGAGAGTGATCCAACATGGGAAGTGAGATACTCAGCAGACTCATAGAATGGCGGATGTCCTAAATAGCACTCTGGCCTCAGAATCAGCCCTAAAGGCACTCGGATCTGGCTGAAAAGCCCATGAGAGTATTTCAGGCATGGAAAGCCAAGGCACTCTGGCAAAAAGATCTCTGTGAGTGAGATCCCAGTGGAAAGAACAGGTCTTCAAAGAGGGAGGTGCCTTTCTCTGAAGGGAGGAGAGAACCTCCACTTTGACTATGACCTTGTCTAAACAAGATAAGAGTCGGAGAACTCAAGGGGCTTCCATAGCCTTGGAAACTCATGACTGGTGCATAGGGAGATTATTGATGCCATAAACAGGAGTGTCAATTTGTAAAGTCAACAACAGGAGTCACTGTGCACTTACTCCTCATGTAGGATCTCTGTCCTTAATGTGCTGTACACTGAGGCTTAATGCTATAACGAGTACTCAAACAGTATATTTCACTTTGTGTTTCTATGGGGGTGCAAACGATTGAAATCTTTACTTAATGTACACTAAACTGATCTTCTGTAAAAAAAAAAAAAAAAAAAGAAATTATCAACTCCCAACTTGACTCTCACTGGGATTAAACATGACAATAGGTCTGATCTGATTTCATCATGATTTAAAAAAAAAATCATCTATTATTTTTCACTTTATGTTTCTGTGTGGGAACAAACTGTTGAAATCCTTACTTAAGGTATACTAAGCTGATCTTCTGTATATTAAGATAATCGAAAATGAATCTTGATGTGAATGGAAGGGGAGAGGGAGTGGGAAAGGGGAGGGTTGTGGGTGGGAGGGACGGTATGGGGGGGAAAGCCATTGTAACCCATGAGTCGTACTTTGGAAATTTATATTCATTAAATAAAAGATTAAAAAAATATGTTAATATTAAAAAAAAAAAGAAAATATTACATCTAGCATTTCTAGGAATGCAACTCACTTTTCATAATTGCTTCAGGTCTATGAAATAATTCCTATTTTCGAGATAAGTAAATCAGGAACTTAAAAAAAAAAAAAGAGCTGAAGAAGTTATCAAAGTCATACAGTGGGAATGGTAAAAATGGAATTGAAGCTCAAGCCAGGTCACCTAAATTCAATGTTTAATGTTTAATCTTATCTTATTATAACACTGACTTACAATTGTATTAAAAACTTGAAAAAATGTAATTCATTTTAGATGCGGTCATCGGGCAATAATCCAGGTGGCCATTGAAGATTTCTTTTCCAACAATTCACATATCTGAGATACTAGCTTCAGAACATTGGAGTTAAGAAAATGTCAATAAATAGGAATATTTCACTCAAATTTTCACTTTACTTACATAAGAATAGCTGGCATTGTGCCTTACCTTTTCCACATTCTAACAGAGAGCATGGTTTTTCACACAATCAGGATAATTAAAAAGATTGTATTAGTCAGCTCTTCGTTTCTTTAACTAAAACAACAGAGCAAAGTCTCTTGGAAGGTGAAACATTCCTTTTGACTGACAGCATGGCAGTCACAACTCAGGATCAGTGGGCACCAAAAGTCTGGTATCTGCTAGAGACTGCAGGTATCTGCCAGCACATGAATGGAGTTACATAGAGGAAAGTCTTCCATCCTCTGGCTCACTCCCCAAATGGTTGCATTGGCCATGACTGGGCCAGGCCAAAGCCAGGAGCCAGGAGCTTCTTCCAGGTCTCCCACGTGGGTGCAAGGGCCCAAGGAATTGGGCCACCTTCTGCTGCTTTCCCAGACACATTAGCAGGGAGCTGGATCAGAAGTGGAGCAGCCAGGACTTGAATTGGTGCCCATATGGGATGCCAGCCTCATAGGTAGCAGTTTAACTTGCTACGCCAAAATGCCAACCCCAATAACCCACCCTCTTGTGAAAACTATCTTCCAAGGACAGGCCACCAGTCCTACTTTGCAGCCATTACAGATAGATCAAGTTTCCATTCTAATCCATTGACTATTAGCATTAATTCATTAATGGTTAATGGAAGACTTGGGGCTGTAGAAGCCTTCAGGAGCTTGGGAGTCCTGTTTCCACCAGGTACTACTCCACTGTGTGGGTCACCTGTGAATGGCTGACCAATTCCCTAGATAATAGGTGTTTGGATTGTTTCTCGTTATTAACTATAATAATAAAGTTTCTGTAAATACATATGTAAAGATAGTTTTTCATTTCTTCCTGTTCACATGTAGGGCTGGAATTCTAGGGTTTATAAGCAAATGTTCATTGCACATGTAACGGTCAACTGTTCTGTAAGTAGAGCATGCCTTTTTATACTGTATATCTTTTTTTTTTTTTGACAGGCAGAGTTAGACAATGAGAGAGAGAGACAGAGAGAAAGGTCTTCCTTCTGTTGGTTCACCACCCAAAATCGCCGCTACGGCTGGAGCTATGCCGATCTGAAGCCAGGAGCCAGGTGCTTCCTCCTGGTCTCCCATGCAGGTGCAGGGCCCAAGGACTTGGGCCATTCTCCACTTCCCTCCTGGGCCACAGCAGAGAGCTACACTGGAAGAGGAGCAACCAGGATAGAATCCGGGGCCCCAACCGGGACGAGAACCCGGGATACTGGCGCCACAGGCGGAGGATTAGCCTAGTGAGCCGCGGCGCCGGCCTATACTGTGTATCTTTTATCATGCCTTTTATATGCACGTTTCAGTTGCTCCACAGTCTGATCATATTTGGTTTAAAGTTTAGTGAGTGTGTAGTGGCTTATTATTTATTTATTTGTCAAGGAAACAGAAAGACACATGGGGGGGGGGATTCCAAAGCACTGATTCACTCTCCAAATATGCACAATACCAGGAAAGCAGTCCAGATCTATCACACACGAGGCAGAGACCCAACTGCCTGAGCCAACACCTGCCGCCTCCCAAAGTGTGTGTTAGCAGGAAACTGGAGTCAGAAACAGAGCGAGGTATCGAAGCCAGGCCCTTCAGTGTGGGGTGCAGAAGTCTTAACCAGTGCCCCCTCTTCACAGTTTTCATTTGCGTTAGGGAAATCTTATTTTGAAATTTGAAGAGGGGCTGACGTTGTGCTGTAGTGGATAAAGCCACCACTTGTGATGCTGGCATCCCACATGGGTGCCAGTCATGTCCCGGCTGTTTCACTTCCAATCCAGCTCCCTGCTAATGTGCCTGAGAAAAGCAGCAGAAGATGCATTTAGGCCCTGCCACCCTCGTGGGAGACCCAGATGAAGCTCCTGGCTCCTGGCTTTGGCCTGGCCCTGTGCTGGCTGTTGCAGCCACCTGGGGATTGAACCAGCGATTGGAAAAGTGCTCTGTTGCACCTCCTTTCTCTGTGACTCTGACTTTCAAAATAAATAAATAAATCTCTTTTTAAAAAAAAATCTGAAGAGAAAATAGATGTGAAGTAGTAAATATATTGCCAGCATCATAGTGTGCTCAATAAACGTTAAATAATATTATTTCTATTTCACGGAATATAGAGCTGAAGTGTTTTCAAGCATATTAAATTTACTTCTAGTGACCATAATAATAATGTTATAGATGAAGGGATCTATTTCATTATACATAGAAAAGAACTCTATAGTAATTTTTTAAATTGATAAATATATTCAAATCAAGTAGGCCACGATTACAAAGAAGCATGATGCTGTAAGGTATCTATGCATGCATATCTACTCTCTCTCTCTCTCTCTCTCTCTCTCCCTCAGTGTTTTGCTTTGGTTTATCTTTGGAATGCTTCTGACAATGTATGCACATAGCATTATTTCCCATAATCTTAATCCCAGAAAGAGGTACTATGGAGAATTTAAAATAGCTCACAATAAACCAGAAGCACCCTGACTTGTACTAACCTGTCTCCATGCTCAGGCAATCTGTATGGTCCCAATAACCCCCTAAATGCCAGTTTTGATCTGACCTGACACCAAGTAGATCAATATGCCCTCCCTTTCCTCCCTGGGTCAAATTCCCTGTCCAGCTGCTCCCACTGCAGGGGGGCAGGCAGTTCCTGGGCACAGCTGGTAACCACTGCTCTGTCCTGTCCCAGGGAGTCCACACTCAGCCTCCCTGCCCGGTCTCTTTGCCACATCTGCTCGCTCCTGACAGCTCTGACAAATCATCCAGCCTTTGCTTCAGTGTGGTCTGAGGGAGCTGGCACAGAAACACTGAGCTCTGTGACTTCCTGTTGGGTTTCCTTGCACAATTAGTAAGAGGGTTAGGAATAGCCAACAGACCCTTGTTTTTTAGGAAAAGTGTCCTGAAAAACAGCGATGGCTTAAAACTCTGAAAAGTTGAGAGTTGGAAGGAATCAACAGTCATCGACTTACTTGGTGATCATCATATGTTTGCCACTTGAATACTCAGCTTTGTATGAGCTCACTGTTATGACAACCTTAAAGAAGTGGTTAACATATTAACACCATAGCAATGAACACATTTATATAATGAGTTATTTTTCTGTTCCTTTCATATAACATCTCATTTGAGTGCCACACCCACTATGAGTGTGAAATCATTAGGGAACAGGACGTGTCACCACCATTTTCATCAAGACCAAAAACGAGCTTAGCTTTGAGGGTCAGGCTGAAGTCACAGGAGGAAATTTAAAAAAAGTAAAATAGACTCCTGTGTCATAAACACAGCTGGAATAGGTGGTGGTTAATAAAATGCCCTAGGGAGAGCAAACAGGTTCATTGCATTCATCAGCTTTGGGATTGGGGCTGGCACTGTGGCGAAGTAAGTTAATCCTCCACCTGTGGTGCCAGCATCCCATATGGGTACCAGTTCATGTCCCAGGTGCGCCTTTTCCAAGCCAGTTCTTTGCTATGTAATGGAAAAGCAGTGGAAGATGGCCCAAATACTTGGGCCCCTGAACCCTCGTGGGAGACCCAGAAGAAGCTCCTGGCTCCTGGCTTCAGACCGACACAGCTCCAGTCATTGCATTCATTTGGGAATGGAAGACCTTTCTCTGTCTCTCCCTCTCACTGTAACTCTGCCTCTCCAATAAAATCTTTTTAAAAAAATGCTTATTCATTTTTATCAGTTTGAAAAGCAGAGAGACAGGGAGACTGACAAAGAAAGAAATGAAACGCTCCATTCATTTCTTCACTCCTCAAATGCAACACAACAGATTCACTCCCCAAATGGCCACATGGCTAGAGCTAGGCCAATCTGAAGCCAGGAGCCTGGAGCTTCTTTCAAGTCTCCCGTGTGGGTTCAGGGGCCTAAGGACTTGGGCCATCTTCTGCTTTTTCAGGCCATAGCAGAGTGCTGGATCAGAAGTGGAGCAGCCAGAACTCGAACCGGCGCCCACATGGAATGCCAGCACTGCAGGCGGCAGCTTCACCCGCTATGCCACAGTGCTGGCCTCTTCAGCATGTCTAAATTCAGTTTTCCGGACTTTACCGTGCTATATGCCTATCCCTGTTGTATTCTAGATGCTTCACGTCTAGCTAAATCTTATGTCCTGACTGCCACTGTTTAACTCAGACCTGTGGCCACAACTATAGTAGACTGAGAGTTACCATTGGCTTCTCCTTCCCAACCACGCAGAAGCCCATGGTGAGATGACTGGAGAAGACACCATAGGCTACCTCCCACCACTGCCATGTTGATGATTAAGGGACAATCTCCATGAGTAAGATACATGCTAATCCTCTCGAGACTGAGCATGAAAAATTCCATAGTGGATGAGTCCCTAAGGTGCTTCTTTAGTGTCCTGTTGCCATGAGCATTTCCTCACCTTCATTCCCACTCCAAGTCCATGTGCAGCCTTCAAGAAGATCCTACTGTTCCTTTATTACTGAGATGTCAGCTACCTTGGCACACAGCAAATAATTGCAAATTACAAACAATAAAAAATAAATTATCCCTAGGAAATCCAATGACATAAACATGGCTAAGTTTCTATATTTCAGGATCCCAGTCCACAGGAAAATGAATTCTGTGCTGAAAGGCCCTACTCAATGTCACAGATTTTGTGCTCCTGTGACAGGTATGAATTTAATAAGCGTACATTCAGACATTGGAAATGCAATTTGGTTTTACAACTAATATCTTATTCTGTATACTTTTCCAAAAAGTGACATAAGATTCATTTTCCATCTTGTATTCAAGCATACCTAACTATCTCATGATTTAAATCCTTCTTGCTCTTGCAATTGTAATGTCTGGTTGCAGAATGGAGCTGACATGTCCTGGAATGTGGGGCAGAGCACACAGTCCGTAGGTAACAGACAAGATCCTTTTTGGTCTCTGGGCACTGGCCTCTGTCATGGGTGCTTCTCTAACATGCACCCTCCTGGCCACTAAGGGTCCTTCTGAGCTGAGATGGCCCTGCCTGGTCACTGGTGTGCATCCTGTTACCTCTATCTATGGCCTCATGCTAGCCTCCAGTCACAAGTGTCCCACAGCTACTCTGTCTGGACATAGTGGTCCTCCTATGGCTAACTAAATGCATGGCACTTATGAATGGCTCCCTGGGCCTAGGATCTCTTATTTGCTTTCTTCCCACCGTGCTCAGGTGAGACTTTGCCCAGGCTCACCCATTTTGATACCTCCCTCAACTCGGCGACATGAACACTCCTGGCATGTCAAAGGCTTCCACTTTTCCAGGACTCACTCAGGAAAGCAGGGCTCTGTCATCACTGCTCTCGGGCTCTCCAAACCTACGCGTAGTGTGTTGTTGTTTTGTCTTTCCTTGGGATTCGGGCCTCAGAGGGCACTGAACTACTACAGACGTTTTCTGTCTTTTCCAGGCTCCATTTCTCTACAACCAGCTGGGATCCCCTCTTCCTGTGCATTAAGAAATCTTTTCTTGCATCTTTTTCTTGCTACTTCCATCCTGATTCTCTTCAAGCTGAATGTTTGCTTTGGGAGTTATGAGAAAATCATCTCCAGTTCAAGCAATTCAAGCATTTTGAGTGTTCAAAGGTGGCTTGCTTTCTGACTACAGAGAAAAGTCCATTGTTCAATTCAGATGCAGTGAATCTCTGTAATAGGGCTCTGCTTTCTCCATGAAGCACTGATTCAGCGCTACTGACTCAGTGGTTTGGAGAGCTAGGAACTGAGGGTGCCTGGAGCTAAGGTGCCTTGATTTGCTCTCCCAGAATTATTATCTCTGTAATCTCTAGCTGCAAAATCAGTGTCTCTGTACTTCCTCCAAACTTCCCATTTATGTCTCTATGGCATATATCTCTCACTGCATAATTGCTGGACACACTTGGTCATCAGGGCAAGGAAAAAGAATTCAACTCCAGGCTGCTGAGAATCTCGCACATTGTATGTGATTGGCAGAATTAAGGAGGCTCAGGACAGAGTCTTCCTTCCATCTGAGGAGTGTGACCTTGTCTATTTCATGAGCACAGCTTAGTAATACCTTCATTAGGCAACATATTAATATTCTATCCATATATAATAAATGCATATTAATTAGAAACACAAAAGTACTATTCTGGACCACAATGTAGACTAAAATGAAAATAAATCTCACACTTGAGCAGCAAGTTATAAGATTAAAAATCTTGACCGGCGCCACGGCTCACTAGGCTAATCTTCCGCCTGCGGCACTAGCACCCCAGGTTCTAGGCCTGGTTGGGGCTCCAGATTCTGTCCTGGTTGCTCCTCTTCCAGTGTAGCTCTCTGCTGTGGCCCAGGAGGGAAGTGGAGAATGGCCCAAGTGCTTGGGCCCTGCACCTGCATGGGAGACCAGGAGGAAGCACCTGTCTCCTGGCTTCAGATCGGCACAGCGCGCCAGCTGTAGCGACCATTTTGGGGGTGTACCAACGGATGGAAGACCTTTCTCTCTGTCTCTCTCACTAACTCTGCCTGTCCAAAAAAAAAAAAGATGAAAAATCTTAACTCTTTATAGAATAGGAAATGTACTAGTCAGACAGAAAAGACTATAAATTACTGGATAAACCTAACCTGTAAGGTCAGGATTCCATTTCTCTATTGTCAAAGAGTGATTGCATGTCAGAGCTGTCCCAGGATTGGGCCTGAAGTATGTTATTTGATGAACTCTGGGGAACCTAAAAGGAAGCTACAGAGTCACTTCTGGAACTTGCCCTTGGTTTCATCTACATTTAGCTCTCACTGCACCTCAGCAAAGTGGGTACCATGGCTTCATTTTCAAAGGCAAGGAGTTGAAGCTTTCAGTCACTAGCTGAGCTGTAATTGGACTCACATCTGACATGAAAAATGCCTTCAAAGAATGACAGAACCCAAGTTTGCCGAACTCTTTAAAATCATCCTCTGAGAAGTGAGGAATTAGATGCCCTCTACTTCCAAGTCTAGCGACAATAGCAGTTATTGTGTAAATGCAGCTTTCAGCTCTGGCTACCTGAGTGATTTAGGATTGCCTGGCTCTTGCACAAGCCAACGGTGCACTGACTGATGAATAGACAGACCTGGGACAGACAGCAAACTCCTCAAGTTTCTCAGCAGGGGTTCCAGGGCACCTGGGCAAGGAGCACCTCCACTCCCTGTGATGCCTCCAGGGTCTCAGAGGCTCTTTGAAGGGAACACAAGTTGAAAGCAACAGAGGAGCAGACAGAAGGAGTCCCCAAGGTGACCCTCAGCAGGGCACTCCTCTCCTGTAGATCTTCCCTTTACGTGAAATGGTGTGGACTGCCTCCTATTTCTCTAAAGTTCATTTTGAAGAAACCTTAGCAGTTTGAGTAAAATCTTAAAATCTAATGGATTTTAGGCCGGCACTGTGCCTCACTAGGCTAATCCTCCGCCTGCGGCGCCAGCACACCGGGTTCTAGTCCCGGTTGGGGCGCCGGATTCTGTCCCGGTTGCCCCTCTTACAGGCCAGCTCTCTGCTGTGGCCCGGGAAGGCAGTGGAGGATGGCCCAAGTGCTGGGGCCCTGCACCCCATGGGAGACCAGGATAAGTACCTGGCTCCTGCCATGAGATCAGCGCGGTGTGCTGGCCACAGTGCGCCGGCCACGGCGGCCATTGGAGGGTGAACCAACGGCAAAGGAAGACCTTTCTCTCTGTCTCTCTCTCTCACTGTCCACTCTGCCTGTCAAAAAAAAAAAAAAAGGCCATCCCAGAGGCAAGTAGAATAGACAGCAACAAGTGACCTAGGCTCTCTGTCCATGCTGAAATGCCCAGCGTTTGTCAGTGAACTGTGGATTCCGAAAGACAATTTTTTTTGAAAAAAGTTTCTTAGTAAACACATTTGAGGAATTATCCATATTAAATGGACTTCCTGAGATAAACAGTGCTCATCTGAATGGTTCTGTCTCGCAAATTAAAAATTGCAATAAAAACTTTGTGTAAGCCAGAGTCTTTTCATCTGATATTCACTATATGTTTGTTTAGTGAGTGTCCCTTTGTATTAAAAAAAACACTTTGGAGGGAATAACCTATTAAAGCATACCATCTCTGTTTTATCTTCTAAGATCAAGAAACCTTGGCCTCAGATAGGGGCACATCTAAATTATCACCAAAGGAAGAGACAGGGTAGAGGGTGAGTGAGCTACTTCCTGCCTTGACTTTGCTACTTCCCTCAGTGTTATCAGATCTCCCCACACCAACCACTATGCTTCAGTTGTTTGGTTTACTCCACCCTCTTTCCCTCTCCCATTATTACATTTCTTCAACAAACAGGAAAGGCGTCTATCAGACCACTGGGCAGGGACAGGCATTTGGCCTAGCCAGTAAGATACCTGCTTCGCACATCAGAGTGGCTTCCCTCCAAGGCAACCTTCAGCTCCTGACTCCAGCGTCCTTTCAGTGCAGACCCGAGGAGGCAGCAGGTGATAGCTCCAGTGACTGGACTCCTGCCACCCACACACGGGAGACCTTGGTTGAGTTCCAAGCTCTGGTTTCAGCCTGGCCTAGCCCCATCCCAACACAGGCATTTGAGGAATGAGCCAGAGGAAGGGAGTGCTGGCTCTCTCCTCCTCTCACTCTCTCTCAAAGTACTCAATTAAAATTAACTAAATTTAATGAATTAATAAATTTTTCAAAGACTAGTAGGCTCTCTATCAGGCACAAAGAAACAAAATTAAAGCCCGAGGAAGGGTGCACACTAATAGTCTGGGAAGAGACAGTTTAATAAAAGTGGAGATATTGCAGGTTCAAGGAAGAGTTGGGGAAGAAACAGCAGAGGAAACTCTTCCGGAACTAGTGATTCATGGTGGACCTGCGTGGAGGGTGTGGAAGCCCATGGCTCGGGACACCAGCGGTGGAATCTACACACCAGCGCTGGAACGTGAGGTGAGCCGAACCTCAATAGCCCGAGACACCAGCGGGAAAGCAGAAGGAGGAGCCTAGAGGGAACGAGGCTTGAAGCCCCATGGGGGAAAGTTCACCAGGCTAACTAGAGGAGAGAGGGAACAGTATGAACACGAGTTTCTCTTTCTCTGCTCACCTCTCAAAGGTGAGCAAGACAAAGAGCAGGTGCCATTTTGGTCACATGTAAAAGCTGTGTGACCTCAGGGCTGCGGCTGCCCACAACCAAGCAGACAAACCTGACTCTGGGGGCGGAGTGTGAAATAACAGGAGATTAGGACCTAGTGAATGTGTGGCGCTAATGAACTGAGACTGTGAAAAAAGAGACGGTGGGTGAGAGAACTCATGGAGTTCATGCGAGTACTCTCCAGAGATGCTACAATTCGGTAACCTTGGCAACCCAGTGAGAGACTGCAGGAGAATTTGAGCCCACACTGCAGGCAGCACAGATTCCCTGTGTGGTCCTTGGAAAAGAGCAGGCGAAAGTTATTCCCACAGGAGCCAGAGATCAGAAGCTGACTACCTTCAATTCCGCTCAGCTGTGCAGAATTACTTCCCTTCTGAATCAAAAAAAAAAAAAAAAAAGAGAGAGAGAGAGAGCGAGAGAGCGATTTACCATGCCTAACCTGGGAGTATCACCTTTGGCATGCCCTTAACCCTGAGGAACCAAACAGAGCTCTCAGGCCACACCCATCTCAAGCCTCTAAGGCTCCATCAAAAGCAGACAGTCCACTTAATACACTCATAGTACAACAAGAGAAAAAAAAAAAAAACACCACAGTGAGGGAAGAAGAATCCAAAGAATATCTCCACAATGCCAAGCAACAAATGCAGAAACCAAGGAAACAAGAACAAGGAAGACAAGATGCCCCCGAATGAACAAAACACCCCAAGCCAAGATTATGAAGATGATGAGATGGAAGAAATGCAAGAAACAGATTTCAAAAAAATTATAAGAACATTTAGAAATTTTCAACACCAAATGTTTGAGCTACATAAATCCTTACTGGACAGGATAGAAAATCTCTCTTGTGAAAATGAAATCTTAAAGAGGAATCAAAATAAAACGCAGAAACTAGTAGAACAGGAAAGTGTGATAGTGAAGAGAAATCAAAATGAAATGAAGAACTCAATAGATCAAATGAAAAACACATTAGAGAGCCTTAAAAACAGATTCAGTGAAGCAGAAGAGAGAATATCGGACTTAGAAGACAGAGGACAGGAAAGTATACAGTCAATGGCCGGTGCCGCAGATCAACAAGCTAATCCTCCGCCTTGCGGAGCCAGCACACCGGGTTCTAGTCCCAGTCGGGGCACCAGATTCTGTCCCAGTTGCCCCTCCTCCAGACCAGTTCTCTGCTGTGGCCAGGGAGTGCAGTGGAGGATGGCCCAAGTGCTTGGACCCTGCACCCCATGGGAAACCAGGATAAGCACCTGGCTCCTGCCTTCATATCTGCGTGGTGCGCTGGCAGCAGCACGCTGGCTGCAGTGGCCATTGGTGGGTGAACCAACGACAAAGGAAGACCTTTCTCTCTGTCTCTCTCTCTCTCACTGTCCACTCTGCCTGTCAAAAATAAATAAATAAATAAATAAAAAGAAAGTATACAGTCAAACCAAAGAAAAGAAGAGGAAATTAGAAACCTAAAAAATATTGTTGGGAATCTACAGGATACTATTAAAAAACTCAACATTCGGGTTCTAGGAGTTTCTGAAGGCATTGAGAGAGAGAAAGGATTAGAAGACCTTTTTAGTGAGATACTGGCAGAGAACTTTCCGGGTTTGGAGAAGGACAGAGATATCCTAATACAGGAAGCTCATAGAACCCTTAATAAACATGACCAAAAGAGATCCTCACCACGACACATTGTAATCAAACTCACCACAGTGAAACACAAAGAAAAGATCCTAAAATGTGCAAGAGAGAAACGTCAGATTACTTTCAGAGGATCTCCAATTAGACTCACAGTAGATTTCTCATCAGAAACCCTACAGGCTAGAAGGGAATGGCCAGACATAGCCCAGGTACTAAGAGAGAAAAACTGCCAGCCCAGAATATTATATCTTGCAAAGCTCTCATTTGTGAATGAAGGTGAAATAAAGACCTTTCATAGCAAACAGAAGTTGAAAGAATTTGTCAGGAAAGTGAAGAGGCAACCGACAGAATGGGAAAAAATATTTGCAAACTATGCAACAGATAAAGGGTTGATAACCAGAATCTACAAAGAAATCAAGAAACTCCACAAAAACAAAACAAACAACCCACTTGAGAGATGGGCCAAGGACCTCAATAGACATTTTTCAAAAGAGGAAATCCAAATGGCCAACAGACACATGAAAAATGTTCAAGATCACTAGCAATCAGGGAAATGCAAATCAAAACCACAATGAAGTTTCACCTCACCCCGGTGAGAATGGCTTACATACAGAAATCTACCAACAACAGATGCTAGAGAGGATGTGGGGAAAAAGGGACACTAACCCACTGTTGGTGGGAATGCAAACTGGTTAAGCCACTATGGAAGTCAGTCTGGAGATTCCTCAGAAACCTGAATATAACCCTATCATATAACCCAACCATACCACTCCTTGGAATTTACCCAAAGGAAATTAAATTGGCAAACAAAAAAGCTGTCTGCACATTAATGTTTATTGCAGCTCAATTCATAAGGGCTAAGACCTGGAATCAACACAAATGCCCATCAACAGTAGACTGGATAAAGAAATTATGGGACATGTACTCTATAGCATACTATACAGCAGTCAAAAACAATGAAATCCGGTCTTTTGCAACAAAATGGAGGAATCTGGAAAACATCATGCTGAGTGAAATAAGCCAATCCCAAAGGGAAAAATATCATATGTTCTCCCTGATTGGTGACAACTAACCGAGCACCAAAAAGGAAACCTGTTGAAGTGAAAGGGACACTATGAGAAATAATGACTTGACCAGCCCTTGTCCTGACTGTTGATGTATAATTTAATACTTTACCCCTTTTAGTATTTTTTTGTTCTAGTTAATACTATTGGTTGAACTCTGTAATTAACACACAATTATTCTTAGGTGTTTAAATTTTAACTGAAAAGTGATCCCTGTTAAATATAAGAGTGGAAATAAGAGAGGGAGGAGATGTACAATTTGGGACATGCTCAGTTGGACTTGCCCCAAATAGTGGAGTTAGAAATGTGCCAGGGGATTCCAATACAATCCCATCAAGGTGGCATGTACCAATGCCATCTCACTAGTCCAAGTGATCAATTTCAGTTCACAATTGATCACACTGACAGGTCTAAGAGTCAAAGGGATCACACAAACAAGACTAGTGTCTGAATACTAACTGATAGAATAGAAAAGGGAGAGAAAGATCCAACATGGGAAGTGGGATAAACAGCAGACTCATAGAATGGCAGATGTCCTAAACAGCACTCTGGCCTCAGAATCAGCCCTTAAGGCATTCGGATCTGGCTGAAGAGCCCATGACAGTATTTTAGGCATGGAAAGCCAAGACGCTCTGACAAGAAAAAAAAAGAGGACCTAAGTGAAAGATCTCTGTGAGTGAGATCCCTGTAGAAAGAATGGGCCATCAAAGGAGGAGGTACCTTTCTCTGAAGGGAGGAGAGAACTTCCACTTTGACTATGACCTTCTTTAAATAAGATCAAAGTCAATGAACTCAAGAGGTTTCCATAGCCTTGGCAACTCATGACTAGAGCCTAGGGAGATTTCTGACGCCATAAACAAGAGTGTCAAATTGTTAAGTCAACAACAGGAATCACTGTGTACTTACACCTCACGTGGGATCTCTGTCCTTAATGTGTTGTTCAATGTGAATTAATGCTATAACTAGTACTGAAACAGTATTTTACACTTTATGTTCTATGTGGGTGCAAACTGATGAAATCTTTACTTAATATATGCTAAATCGATCTTCTGTATATAAAGATAATTGAAAATGAATCTTGATGTGAATGGAATGGGAGAGGGAGTGGGAGATGGGAGGGGTGCGGGTGGGAGGGAAGTTATGGGGGGGAAATAGACATTGTAATCCATAAACTGTACTTTGGAAAATTATATTTACTAAATAAAAGTTTAAAAAAAAAAACAAAAAGCCCACTTTCTGTACTAAAAGAGCTCTGTACCCATTAAAGAGGAAGCAGACGGGCTGGCCCAGTGGCTCACTAGGCTAATCCTCTGCCTGCAGTGCCAGCACCCCAGGTTCTAGGCCTGGTTGGGGCGCCGGATTCTGTCCCGGTTGCTCCTCTTCCAGGCCAGCTCTCTGCTGTGGCCCGGGAGTGCAGTGGAGGATGACCCAAGTGCTTGGGCCCTGCACCCCATGGGAGACCAGGATAAGCACCTGGCTCCTGGCTTTGGATTGGCACAGCGCGCTGGCCGTAGTGGCCATTTGGGGGGTGAACCAACGGAAGGAAGACCTTTCTGTCTCTCTCTCTCACTGTGTAACTCTGACTGTGGGGAAAAAAAAAGCAAGAGGAAGCAGGCAAGTAAAACAAGCAAACAACACAACAGACAACACAACACAAGTAGGAAAGGGAAGCCATGTTGAAGGACTTCTTGCTCCACTGGCAGTGTTAATAGATGAATTCAGAGAGTTTTGTTGAGCACAGAGTGGTTCACAAGTTGGGCAACCCTAAATGGGAAATGGCTTGGGGTTCCTCCAGAAGTGTTCAAGGGAAAGGAAATATTTGATAGGGTCACTCTGGAAGCAGAGCAAAGAAATCCTGCGATTGGCTCATGTTTGAGGAATCTCCTTCGTTTGGCCTATCATGGTGGGACATTAAGACAATATAACTAGCACTCAACTGGCAGCCTGAGATGGGCTGAGCTGAAGTTGGATTTTTGCTTATTCATGGGGACTGAGGGCATTAGAACCCCCTCAGTCCGATCATCTCCCACTTCACTGTTGGTTACTAATAGCACTCCAGAAAACAGTGCTTGGTGAAATAGATGATGGACATTATCAAGACACACCGTGGAGACCAAGAGCTCCTAGAGAACAGTGTCTACTGAGCAACGCAAGTAAGTGTCGCTCCCCCTCTTCGTGGAGGAGCAACACAGGACCCTGCGCTGTTCTTTCGTCTGCTCGGCCCTCCCCAGGTTTGCTGCTGGTTCTTCCCGGGTTGGCTACTATCCCTTCCACCTCCGTGGAAGGGCAGTTCCCCCTGGCCGCATTCCCCACTTCCGCAGGGGAGCGGCACACCGCCGGCCGGCTCTCTCGGGGGCTGCACGGGTTCCCTTAGATGTTCCCCATAGATGTTCCCGGTGCATGCCGTCTCTCTCCTCCTTTATAGTCCTCCTCCGCCAATCCTAACTCGGCTGCCACACGCCGAGTACGCTGCTCTCCAATCAGGAGCAAGTCCTACAGTTAATTGGTTGAACTGGAGGCAGCTGTGCGGAAGCTGTTTACTTCTCTCCCAACGCCATATTGGGGGAGAGCAGATGCATAGAATAAGTCTTAATTCGAGTAACTTAGTCTAGTCCGGATTGCTCCCCACAGATCCCCCTTTCTTTTTATTTTTTAGCGTTGATACGCGCCTGTCTTCGGTGTCCCGCGGCACACACTCTGCTCTACTTGCTAGAGTTGCCACAGGCTCTTACAAGTCCTATCCATCAGGCAAACCGAATCCGGGTCCTCTCTTCGCCATGTTGTGAGGAGGTTTTTAGGCGCTGATGCGTGCCTGTGTTCGGTGCCCTGCAGCGCATGCTTTGCTCTGCCTGCAGGGGCTTACAAGCTCTATCAGGCAAACCGAATCCAAGCCTTCTCATTGCCTTATTGTGGGGGAGACTTATTAGTGTTGGTTCGTGCCTATCTTCGGTGACCTGCAGCTCATACTCTGGTCGAGCTGCTTGCTGGCGCTTACCGCCTTAAATCAGGCAGACCGAATCCAAGCTTAATATTGTTGTATTGTGGGGAAGCCTTACTGATGTTAATTCGTGCCTGTCTTCGGTGACCTGCGGCGCATAAGCTGCTAGCTGCCCGCAGGTGCTCATCGCCTCACTTGATTAGGCAGACCGAATCCAAGCTCTCACATTGCAGTGTTGTAGGGAGGCCTTTTTATTTCTCTATTTCTCTATCTCCGGGCATTCCTATTTCTCCCATTTTACTTCTATCTTCCAGCATTCCTATTTTTCTCACTTTACTTCTAAACTTCTGTTTCTCTTATCCCTGCGGCTTTCCGGCACCTCGCCCCGCCGGCGGGTTCCCGGCTCTGCGCCGCTTCAGCCCGCGCGCCTCTCTCATCTGCGCAGCTTCCCGGCTTTGCGCGGCTCGGCTTCGCGCGCTCCGCGGTCTCCACGCTTAACCCTTTCGCGTCTGAACCACGGCCTACGCCAGCCCCGTTCCCTATCTATTCACGCCCCGTGCTCTCTCTGCACGCGGCGGCTTCCGCGAGTAACACAGCGTAGCTTACGTGTCCGCCACTAGCATTCAATCTAAGTTCCCCGGGCTAGCCTGGCGAATTCAACCCAGCGTACGTCTCCGCCCCACGGTTTGGCTTCCCGTCCTTTGCTCCCCGGGCTAATCAGACGGATCCCAACCAGGCTCACGTTTCAGCTTCTGGTTTCAACTTTTCGCCCCCTATTCCCGGGCTAACTTGAGAATTCCAAAGTGGCTTTCGTATCCGCCTCGGCCTGCCCCCCGCGGCTTCAATTTCCCTAACATTTTTCTCTACCCGGTATGTTTCCCCAAGCTTTCCTCCAACAATACTCCTCCCTCATTTCTCCTGGCCTCTCCCCACAGTCCGCGTCTGAGTCTGTTTGTTCTAGCTTTCACTTTCGCTTTCGACCTTAGAGATTTCTCCCAGCTTCCCCCCGTAGTCCGTATCTGAGTCTATGCCTAGGCTTTCAATAGCTTCTTCCGGCACCCTTTTCGTCCGGCTTTTCCCAGGCTGTTTGCTAGTCTCTCTCTCCGATATTTTCCCTAGGCTGTTTGCTAGTTTCTCTCTCCGATATTTTCCTGCTTCTTCCCGTTTCTTCCCTCCTAAGTTTCCTATCCGTCCTAAGTTTCCTATCCGAGTCAGGTTTCCTATCCGAGTCACGGCACCATTATGTCGCTCCCCGTCTTCGTGGAGGAACGACACAGAACCCTGCGCTGTTCTTTCGTCTACTCGGCCCTCCCCGGGTTTGCTGCTGGTTCTTCCCAGGTTGGCTACTATCCCTTCCACCTCCGTGGAAGGGCAGTTCCCCCTGGCCGCTTTCCCCACTTCCGCAGGGGAGCGGCACACCGCCAGCCGGCTCTCTTCGGGGGCTGCACAGGTGTTCCTTCAGCTAGATGTTCCCCATAGATGTTCCTCGTGCATGCCGTCTCTCTCCTCCTTTATAGTCCTCCTCCGCCAATCCCAACTCGGCTGCCCACACGCCGAGTACGCTGCTCTCCTCCAATCAGGAGCAAGTCCTACAGTTTATTAGTTGAACTGGAGGCAGCTGTGCGGAAGCTGTTTACTTCTCTCCCAACGCCATATTGGGGGAGAGCAGATGCATAGAATAAGTCTTAATTCGAGTAACTTAGTCTAGTCCGGATTGCTCCCCACAGTAAGAATGTCAGGGTTCATGTGAAACACTGCACATTCAGATCCCACAAAGAGGAGGAATGGAAGCAACTTGCAGAGCTGTGTGGATGCAACACAGTTAAGAGCCCAACTTTTTTTTCTGAAGAAAATACCAACAGGGAGTATTGAGTGCAGTGGTCATGATTCCACCTGGGACTCACATATCTCATGTCGCAGTGTCTGGGTTTATATCTCGGCTCCACTTCCATTCCAACTTCCACTAGCAAATACCCTAGAGGCAGCAGATAATGGCTCAAGTACTGGCATCCCTGACACCCATGTGAGAGTCTCAGCTTGAGTTCTGGGCTCCTGGCTCCAGCTTGGCACAGGCCTGGCTATTGCAGTCATTTGGAAGTGAACCAGCAGATAAAATTTCTCTCTCTCTCCATGCTTCTTCTTTTTCAAATAATTAAAAATAAATAAATTCAGAATTTAAAAAGAAAATGCCATTATTAGACATACACAATAAGCTTTTGACAAGTTAAGTGTTTTTAAATCTTAAGATTCTTTCGGCCGGCGCCGCGGCTCACTAGACTAATCCTCCGCCTAGTGGCGCTGGCACACCGGGTTCTAGTCCCAGTCGGGGCGCCGGATTCTGTCCCGGTTGCCCCTCTTCCAGGCCAGCTCTCTGCTGTGGCCAGGGAGTGCAGTGGAGAATGGCCCAAGTGTTTGGGCCCTGCACCCCATGGGAGACCAGGAAAAGCACCTGGCTCCTGGCTCCTGCCATCGGATCAGCACGGTACGCCGGCCGCAGCGGCCATTGGAGGGTGAACCAACGGCAAAAGGAAGACCTTTCTCTCTGTCTCTCCCTCTCACTGTCCACTCTGCCTGTCAAAAAAAAAAAAAAAAAAAGATTCTTTCACCATTGACAATTGCTGCTTCTTCACTTTGTAGCCCCCCTCTTTTTCTGTGGACATATCCATAGTCTGTCACATGACCAGACCAGCATATTTAAACTCATTATTAGACCATAATTTCCCCGACTGCTTCAACTGAGTCTTCCTCCTGTGAATTCTTCTGAAATTCATTGATTATGTATTCATTGCAGTCTTTTATAAACACATGTGCTTTCTACTGAGCTCTGTGGAAAACAGCTGAATAGCAACACAGCACATTGTGTTTCCTTGGAATGCTGTGGTAGGCAGCCTAACTGGCTCCCAGTGGTCTCCACTCCCTGGTGTGGGGAGCAACCCGGACTAGACTAAGTTACTGGAATTAAGACTTATTCTATGCATCTGCTCTCCCAGAATATGGCGCTGGGAGAGAAGAAAACAGCTTCTACACAGCTGCCTCCAGTTCAGCCAATAAACTGTAGGACTTGCTCCTGATTGGAGGAGAGCAGCGTACTCGGCGTGTGGGCAGCCGAGTTAGGATTGGCGGAGGAGGACTATAAAGGAGGAGAGAGATGGCATGCACGAGGAACATCTAAGGGGAACATCTAAGGGAACACCTGTGCAGCCCCCAAGAGAGCCGGCCGGCGGTGTGCTGCTCCCCTGCGGAAGTGGGGAATGTGGCCAGGGGGAACTGCCCTTCCACGGAGGTGGAAGGGACAGTAGCCAACCCGGGAAGAACCAGCAGCAAACCCGGGGAAGGCCGAGCAGACGAAAGAACAGCGCAGGGTCCTGTGTCGTTCCTCCACGAAGAGGGGGAGCGACATAATGGTGCCGTGACTCGGATAGGAAGCCTAGGCAGGGCTTAGTGTCGTTCCTCCACGAAGAGGGGGAGCGACACCTGGTACCCATGCCCTGTGTAATCCCCCTTTCTTGAGTGTGGACTGGACCTAATAACTTGTTTCTTTTCTTTTTTTTTTTTTTTTTTTTTTTTTTTTTTTTTTTTTTTTTACAGGCAGAGTGGACAGTGAGAGAGAGAGACAGACAGAAATGTCTTCTTTTGCTGTTGGTTCACCCTCCAATGGCCACTGTGGCCCACACGCTGTGGCCAGCGCACCGCACTGATCTCATGGCAGGAGCCAGGTACTTATCCTGGTCTCCCATGGGGTGCAGGGCCCCAGCACTTGGGCCATCCTCCACTGCACTCCCTGGCCACAGCAGAGAGCTGGCCTGGAAGAGGGGCAACCGGGACAGAATCCGGAGCCCCGACTGGGACTAGAACCCGGTGTGCCAGCGCCTCAAGGCAGAGGATTAGCCTAGTGAGCTGCGGCGCCGGCCCTAATAACTTGTTTCTAACAAATAGAACATGCTAAAAGTGATGGGGTGTTGTTTCCAAGAAGAGGTTACAAAATGACTGTACCTTTTGCCTCTTTTCTTCTCTTGACTCTTTCCCCTTCATCCTGGCTGATACTGAAAAAAGTTACCTGCTCTGTTTAAACTAAGTTCTAGAGAGACACAGAAGACAAGAAATTGCTAGCTCCACTCAGTGGTACTTGATGTCTGCCAACGGCCATGTCAACCATGAGCAAGCCAGAATGTGATCCCACCCTCAGAGTGCTTTGGGGTGACTGCAGCCCTGGTGGCACCTTTGATGATGCCTTGAAAAAGATTGATTTACATCTAAGCTGCACTTACACTGCAGACACTCACATATGAAAAAAATAATATGCATTATTTTAAACTACTAGGTCCTGGAACCATGTATTACATAGTCATAGATAAAAAATGAAAGTACTAGGGTTGGACACCATGGCACAGCACATTACACTGCCGCTTGGGACACACGTGGAGAACTGGTTCAAGTCCTTGCTACTCAGCATCCAATCCAGATTTCTGTTAGCACATCCCGGGAGGCAGCAGATGGTTGCTCAGGAGGTTGGGCCACCACTGCCCATATGGGAGACCAGGATGGAGTTACAGGCTCCTTGCTTTGGCCTGTCCCCAGCCTTGGCTTTTGTAGACATTTGGTGAATGAACCACTGAAAGGAAGATTAATTCCCTCTCTCTCACTCCCAGTGTCAGTCTGCCTAACAAGTAGATGAAAAATAAATAAATAAACAAACAAACATTTTTAAAAAGTCATCTAAAGTAACAGGCTGCAGAATAAGTATAAAACATTTCTGATTAGAAATTGATAAATGGAAGACTATATTGTAAATTGTTGAGTCAGTACTTACTAGATTAACGAATCTAAAAATGAAGTCATAAAATTTCCTTCAACTTTATTTTGAATTAAAATAAGAACCACAAATGGGTCTTTGTATTGTACAAATCCCTTTGTTTTTTTTTTTTCTCTTGGTTATTCCACCTGTAGAAATGAGCTATTGGCCAGCGCCCCGGCTCACTAGGCTAATCCTCCACCTGCAGTGCTGGTACCCCGAGTTCTAGTCCCTGTTGGGGCACCGGATTCTGTCCCAGTTGCTCCTCTTCCAGTACAGCTCTCTGCTGTGGCCCTGGAAGGCAGTGGAGGATGACCCAAGTGCTTGGGCCCTGCACCCTCATGGGAGACCAGGAGGAAGCACCTGGCTCCTGGCTTCAGATTGGTGCAGCGCACCGGCTGTGGTAGCGGTCATTTTGGGGGTAAACCAACGGAAGGAAGACCTCTCTCTCTCTGTCTCTCTATCTCTCACTGTCTAACTCAGCCTGTAAAAAAAAATGAGCTATCACTCAGAACTTCTACTTAATCTTTTTATGGGGTGTTAAGCAAAATTCAGGACTGAAAGGCATGGAAGATATACCCAATGGGATACACAGCTGCTTAGTCACATCCCACAGCTTTTCTCCCACACAGATAGGGATGCTTCCATGGAATGATGACACTGAGAACATCCACCAGGAAGGCATTTATGGACTCATTGAGTCTAGGACTTACAATTTAAAGAGGAGTCAGGATGCCCATATAAGGACACAGATGCACCATCTTTCCCATGGAATGTTCTCTTTATTGAAGCTTACTCAATTGTTCTCCTAGACTATCCAGTTGTTGGGACTCCTTCCATATCTCAGCAAACAAAGAGTGAATCTAATAAATATCATCATCTGTTGGTAGGAAAAAATTGCCTGAAAATACGGGTGTTTTACATTATACAGGAAAAAGAACCAGGACTTTATAATTTAAATAGCACATCAAATTCTATTCTGAAATTGTATGACATATAGCTTAGAAGAATTTTTGGTTCCAATTTTAAAAAGACTGATACTAAGAAGAAAAGGATGGAAAAAAAATACCAGAGCTCCCTACCCAGTAATGAAGCAGGCAGATACCTACTGAAAAGTCCCAACCATTCCTGTTATCCTTTTCATCATCATCTAATACTTTTTAGATTATTTCATAGATTGCACAGAGTATGTTAGATGCCATTTAAAATAAATCTGTGTATTACCAGGGAATTTAGCATCCGTTTTCTTCTCACGATGAAAACGTTAAATCAGATAGGTTAAGTTTGTTGGTATAGATCGGACAACCAGTAAGTGGCAGAACTTATATTAGCATCCATATGTCCTAAATGCTTAAAATTATACTGAACAAGTTAATAACTCAATGACTTGCAAGAGGTAAAAAGCCCTTCTAGTTACCACTATTAAGAATTAAATTATAACATAAAGGCAATTAGGAGCAAAGTAGAAGGAGATGAATTTTTTGAGATGTATTCTCTGAAGGTAGAATTAATTTCAAGGAAAGAGATTTGAGCAGTTATCCATATAGCTGTGTCCATAACACTTACATTTTTCATCTATCTCCTGTATTCCTTTATAATACATTGATAAAAGTTGACAGAAATTTTATCAATTCGTCAGTATGGTCTGGCTCATAGAAAGGTTGCTCACAAAGCTATAAAAAGAAAATGGAGGAGAAAGAGATGATCAGTTGAAGAATTTCAGCAAATGAGTCCTCTAATCAGAACAATGCATGAACATTCTAATCTATGAGAGAGTAAAGGATGATCTTAGTTTGCCAAATGTTCCAGAATTACAAGTAGCCAAGTTAATCAATTTCCTCCAGTAACTAGCCATCCAGCTGACTGAGTAACCTTCATCCTGAGGTTTTTTTTTCTTTTTGTTTTTGAGAATTTTATTTAAGAATACAAACTTTATGTATTTAATATTCAAGAAAATGATAATTCATTTGCTCTTACTTCCCTCCCACTGATACTCCCACCTTTCTTCCTCCTCCCTCTCCTTTTCCCACTATTATTTTTTACAAAGATCTATTTTCAGTAATTTTATACTCATAAGATCAACCCTACACTAAGCAGAGGGTTCACCAAATAGTATGAAAAAGAAGGAAAAACAAGAACAAAAAAAAACAAACAAGAAAAACATTGTTTCTCAACAGGCAAGGCAAGCGCTGTTCAAACTCTTCACACCTGGAGTCTTTTAAAAGTAAACATTCCCTGGAGCTGGCATTGTGGCATAGCAGATAAAGCTGCCAATCTGCAATGCTGGCATCCCATGTGAGCCCTGGTTCATGTCCCAGCTACTTCACTTGATCCAGCTCCCTGCTAATGTCCTATGAAAAACAGGGGAAGATGGCCCAAGTGTTTGGGGCACCGCTATCCATGTAGGAGACCCAGATTAAGGTCCTAGCTTCTGGATTTGGCCTGGCACCATCATGGCCATTGTGGCCATCTGAGGAGTGAACCAGAAGATGGAAGTGTTGGGATTGGTGCAGCTCTGGCTGTTTTGGCCATCTGGAGGGTGAATCATCAGATGGAAGACACTTCTCTCTCTCTCTCTCTCTCTCTCTCTCTCTCCCCCCATCCCCTCCTCCCTCTCCCTCTCCATCTCCCTCTGTATGTGTGTGTGTATCTCCCTCTCTCTGTGTATAACTGATTTTCAAATAAATAAATAAAATCTTTTTAAAAATATCTATTTTGATATTATGTTATGGTTATGCAAGATAACAACATTGAGGGGCCAGCACTGTGGCATAGGGGGTTAAAGCCCCAGCCTGCAGTGCCGGCATTCCATATGGGCACCAGTTTGAGTTCCAGCTGCTCCACTTCCAATCTAGCTCCCTGCTATAGCCTGGGAAAGCAGTAGAAGATGGCCCAAATTCTTGGGACCCTGCACCTGTGTGGGAGACCTGGAAGAAGCTCCTGTCTCCTAGCTTTGAATCAGCTCAGCTCTGGCCGTTGCAGTCATTTGGGGAGTGAACCAACGGATGGAAGACCTCTGTCTCTATCTGGCTCTACCTCTCTCTGTAACTGTCTTTCAATTAAAAAAGAAAAATAACACCACTGAGAGGAACTGACTGAAGGGTAAGTGGGACCTCCTATATATATATATAAGCTTCCTGTTGTGGGGAGCAACTGAGACTAGACTAAGTTACTGGAATTAAGACTTATTCTATGCATCTGCTCTCCCACAATATGGCGCTGAGAGAGACCAAACAACCTCTACGCAGCTGCCTCTTGCCAATTTGACTGATGAGCTGCAGGAGCTGATCCTGCTCCTGATTGGAGGAGAGCAGCGTGCTCGGCGTGTGGGCAGCAGAGTTGGGATTGGTGGAAGAGGACTATAAAGGAGGAGAGAGACAACATGCACCAGGAACATCTGAAGGAACACCTGAGCAGCCCCCGAGAGAGCCGGCCGGTGGTGTGCCGCTCCTCTGCGGAAGCGGGGAAAGTGGCAGGGGGTACCGCCCCTCCACGGAGGTGGAAGGGTCGGCAGCCAACCCGGGAAGGACCAGCAGCAAACCCGGGAAGGGCCAAGCAGATAAAAGAACAGCACAGGGTCTAGTGTCGTTCCTTCGCGAATGGGGGAACGACACCTGTGAGTCTCCAGTCATTTCAAAACAAGAACTTAGAAATATATATATATATATATATTTCTTATTCAGTAAGAATAAAGATTCTTATTCAGTAAATTTGAAGTTGGATTTTTTAAAAAGGCCTATTTTTTAGAATAGTGGATGATTCCAACATGCAGCCATGTTTGGAAACCCCTGGATTCCATGATACAATGCTCTTAGAGATGTCAAAGGCATTTCTAAAATAGTTTATTTTTGACCAATGATTACTCAATGACGACATTTTTGGAGGTGAGAGGAGTGAGGCACCACTAAGTATCTGTCTACTGACTGTCCTACAACTACTACTTCTGTACACAGGAATAAAGGAATATTTTTACCTCTGATTCCAATTATTTGGCTCACCTCTTCATCCTACCTCTGCTTTGGATATCTTCAGCTTTTATAGAAAACCCATCAATGTGTTAGCTTTACAGTGTCTGCATCCACTCAGCACCACCTACCTCCATCATTACTCTACAGAGTTGTATAAATGCCACTTTCTGGAGTAGAAATGAACAACCCATGTGTCAATTGCAGCAGCCTACTGTGGAGCCCAAAGTCACAGCCATTGGTGCCTAAAGACTTTATCCTAGTGCTAAGATATTGGGGTTTCATGTGGATGCTACAAGGTCTGGAATAACAAAGACTTAAATTATAAGCCACTGCAGTATTACTAGTTTTGTGACTATTTTAAAGTTTATTGCATATGAATGAATTTGAACATCTTGATTTGATTTTTATTTATAGCCCTCATCTATTTTCTTGCTGGGACATGGTCTTTTTACATTTTATTTGCTCATCTCTTTAGTTATTAGTGCAATTAAGCCTTTGATATAGTGTAAATTAAGAATATACTATCTCAAAAAATAAACTATTCAGTTTTTTTTAAAATGCCCTAGATCATACTCTGATTTAGTCTAGACCAGAGCCAATGGGAAAAGGCTCCTTGGACTGGAAGTCTTCATATTAAAATGCAAATATCCAGTGTATAATAACAGTACACACTGTATTAACTAGGCCAGTGGCTTAGGGTAGAAGAAAGTTTGCTAGAAACACAGGTTTGACCACAGCTCTCTCGGGATTCTGAATCAGTAAGTCTAAAAGGGTATCCAGGAGCCTACCCTTTGATAAATTATATGCTGGATACATTCAAAGAAATCTGAAGCTGAATTGAGTTCCTAGCTTCTGAGCATTTAGGGAATGAAAGAGCAGGTGGGTCTGTCTCACTCTCATAAAATTAATTAATTAATAGAGACTGAAATGAAAGCAGATGGGGAAATTCTAAAGAACACCCAAGTGCTATTGAGGGAGAGGACTCAAGGAAGGAGTAATTTGGAAGACAAACATCCTCCCCAAAGCTGGAACTCAGATATCATTGGAGGAATTACAGTGGGAGCCCACAGGATAATGGAAAATTTCACTAGGTTCTTCTGGACCAGAGAGGGCCTCAGTTATCAGGCCAACTGAGAACTGTGTTAGGATACTGATGAACTGCATGGGAAGTTGCCTGCTTGGATGGCTGTTGACTGGATCCCTGGGAACAGCTGGATCTATGCAAGCACCATTTAGAAATACCAGAGACAAGAAGGGGCTACTCTTGGTTCACTAGGAAACAAGCAAAGGCACCCATGAAGCCTGTTATATGCCCCTCGGGGTACCACTGCATGCAGTTATTACCGAGAACTAGCCGAGGTGGGGGTTGGACTGGGGGAGCAGAAGAGGAGCCACTTGTTGGATGCTAGAACGTGGTTGAAATAAATTCATGCATTCCATAGAAACTCAACTAGAACAGCACATCCAAATCAAGAAGAAAACAAAACCCTCCAATGTCCCTCCAATACACTCTCTCAATAGGGTTTAACAGGGCCCCTTTTTCTTATCACATAACAGAAAAAAAAAAGTGAATTTGGAGATCACAGACAAGAAATTGATAACTGGCACGTCTGCCTACTAAGTAAAGCCTTTTTTCTCTTTTCCAAGAGACATATCCCAATATATATTCTACCATATAAATTCAAAAATATCATTTTCTCTAGAAATAGGTCAAAAAGTATAATCTGAGCCAACGTTCAGATGACAACTTTTGCACTTCCTTCTGTTTATTTCTCAAAGTGTCTCCGTTTTCATTCTGGACAGATACCCGTACAACCAGAAAACAAATACTTACTTCTTATTAACATCCAACCAACATTACTACAAAAGTGTATTTACTTAAAATAAACTGGGAATGATCCTGGAAAATATTAGATTCCCTTTTAATTTTTATTTTGAGGATGAGAGGCATGGAGGGTTCACAGAATCTGTTTTAATCTGTTTCCCATTACTACAATATAATACCTGAAACTGGATAACTTGTAAAGAAAAGGAGTTTGTTTATCTCACACTTTTAGAGGCCGAAAATACAAATAGCACAGCACCAACTCTGACAACCCAGCCCCCACCCCAGCTAGGACATCTCATGGTGGGTGTCATCACAGACAGGGTGCACCTGAAGGGGAAATAGCACCCTACAAGACAGGAAGCTAGGGAGGGGAAGGAGGCAGGTGCAGCAACTCACAACTGACTATTATAGGAGTTAATTGGGCGTCTCAAGAGAACTACTTTAGTCAGTTCCAAGACAATGGTCCCAGGGACTTCCCACTGCACGCCATTTCCTAAGGGTCCCACTACCTCTTAACATCACCACACTGGGGACAAAGCTTCTAATGCATGAACACTTGGGAGACACCCTGAAGCCATATCCAGCACACACTGAAGCACAGCAGCACTGACATGGGCAGCTGTGAAGGGAACCACTGGGTGAGCAGCAAATGGTCTATCTGTCCCAAACTCATTCTTCTCCTCACTCCTTTGCTAATAAATGTCTATTGTTAGGATCACTGCCTGGATTTGTAGCTATTACTAGAAGGTCCTTTCTTTAAAGAAAATATAGATATAATGAAGAGAACACATTTTTATCTCAGAAGGTAAAAAAAAGAGAGAGAGAGAGACAGGAAGAGAGAGAAAAAAAGGGTGGGAGGGAAAGAGAGGGAGGGAGGGAAGGAGGGAGGGAGAAAGGAAAGGAATATCATTATGTTCTTAGAATTGTATCTATAAATCACATTGAATCTATTAAAAAACTAATTAAAATTTAAAAACTAAGTAAAAATAAAAACCTAAAAAATTCAATACTAAAAAATTTTTAAAATTAAGTAATTAAGCTATTATGTTACTAGCAGAAACAAATAACAAAGGGAAGAATTTTTTTAATGTAAAGCAGGAATCATCAAACATGGCTTTATGAGCCATGGAGCCTCAATGTCAACTACACAACCTTGCCCTGTGTCTGACAAGAGCAATCAGTGATATGTTCAAGTAAAACCTTTAAAAAAAAAAAAAAAAAGCAGGCAGCAGCTAAAATTGGGCCCATGCAAGGTAGCTTACCAACAGGTGGGTGAAGAGGACAATGTGGGTGGTAGATAAAATCAGCATTATAGCCCATAATGTCTGAAATATGGAGACCACAAAAACAGTTAAGTCTTGGCTCACCAGCAGTTTTCAGGTTTCACCCAAGGAAGACACAGCAGAGATAACATGAGCTGTGGATTCAGAACAGTCTCAGAGCTTTCCTTTCAAGTGAATCCACTGCTTTCTTATCTGTAAAATACAGAAGAATCATCTGGTGTTTCGGAGAAGCAAATGACAGAAAGCTACATTATAGGTGCTCATAGACGATCTCCTCTAGGCAAATCTCAATTTCCTCATCTTTTGTTAAAGAGGGTGCATTGATTGGCCTCTAAGAGCCTTTGCAACTTTGATATGTCATGCCTGAGTGTCAGAGTTCAGAACTGTCCAATCTGGGTGTGCGCCATATTTAACCACGAGGCAAGGACCTTTGTAGTACATCACAAGCTTGTGAAAACTTCATTTGTTTCTAATGCAAAAGAAACTCAAGAGGAAGACATCAAATTCTTCTACTGAACCATATAAACTGTGGCCCCTGGGGCTGGTGTTGCCGCATAGCAGGTCAAGCAGCCACCTACAATGCCAGCATCCCATATGGTCACCAATTTGAGTCCCAGCTGCTCCACTTCCAAACCAGTTTCCCGTTAATACACCTGGGAAATCAGCAGAGTGCCTAGTAAGTGCCTAGGTCCCTGCACTCACATGGAAGACCCAGAAGAACCAACCTCCTAGCTCCTGGCTTCAGCCCAGCCCAACCTTGGCTGTTGTGGTGTTGTGGACATTTGGGAAGTGAACCAGTGAATGGAGGATCTCTCTCGATTCTCTCTCTCTCTCTCTCTCTCTCCATCTCTCCATCTCTCCATCTCTCTTTCTGTAACTTTGCCTCTCAAATAACTAAATAAATCTTGGACTGCAGCTTCCAATAGGAGGAGGATGCATGGAGGGTTATTGGTGCTGGAGTTTGTGTACATCTCTAAGATTTGGAGAACTACTAGCAGTTAGTGGGTAGGATCCAGGGATGTGAGATTCTTCAGAATGTATGGACAGGTACCCAGCAATGAATGACCACTGCCTTCTATGTGGACGTCTGTTCTCTCTTTGCACCTTTATGTGACTTTAAACCTTGCTTGTAGTTTTCTGAACCTAGATCCTACTCAATTTCACGAATATGAGGTGTTTTAACCCTTTTAGTATATACAGAATGTATATGTAAATACCATTTACATTTACGGTGGAATATTAAACTTTGTTTTTATCAGGACTTTACCAAGGATAAAATAGTTCATTAAAAATCACATCATTGATGCCAGTGTTGGTTATAACATTTTAGCCATAAATGTAATGCATTTGTGTTAGTCTTCAACCACATCCAGTGTTTCTATGTTTGGATATATCTGACTGCTACATTTTGTTTTTCAGTGTAGTTTTGCCCTTATATTTGCTTCAAATTACACATAATTTAATTTGAAAGACTTTAACAAATTCTTGTGGGGCTGGCACTGTGCTGCAGCCAGTTAAAGCCACAGCCTGCAGCACCGGCACCCCATAATGGGTGCCAATTTGTGTCCCGGCTGCTCTACTTCCAATCCAGCTCCCTGCTAATATGCCTGGGAAAGCAGCAGAAAATGGCCCAAGTTCTTGGGCCCCTGCAACCAGGGGGGAGACCCAAAAGAACTCCTGGCTCCTGGCCTTTGGATCGGCTCAGCTCTGGCCGTTGCAGCCATTTGGGCAGTGAACCAGTGGGTGGAAGACTTTTCTCTGTCTCTACATCTCTTTCTGTAACTCTTTCAAATAAATTCTAAAAAAATAAGTCTTTAAAAAAATTTCTTGTGTAGTCATTAGAGATATATATTAAAATTTTAGAAATTAGGTATGCAAGACAGTTTTAATATTTAGAAGTTTATTTTCTTCAGATTACTAACAAGGATGTCATCAATTATCTGATCATTGGGTGGTCTTTCTTCTCATTAATAATGAGGAAAAAGTCAATGCAATCTTGTTCTTCATTTCCCTGGAGCAGATATTATATTTTTTCATCACACCATATTTGCAGATGCGTCCATATTCTTAATAAGATGGAGCTTCAAATAACCCACTTTCAAATATAAACACTGAAGTCGTTGCTGGAAGAAGAGTGGGTACTGTAGTCCTCTTCATTTGCAGATTGGTGACAGCAGCCTTCCTGGCCATACACAATAGAGGAGCTTTTCCCAGTGTCCCTGGGCTCACCGGTCTCTTAGTACAACACCTGAGGCAGAGAGCCAGCGCCTAGACAGCCACCCACAGCATCCCAGAGTCGTCAACGCACTGTCACCTGCAACAGTTCTCGAGTTTGCATCCCTGCCGTTTTCCTGGTTGAAGTTTTTGCAGCACTTTCTCAGCTATTTGGAAAGAGCCCTACCTGTACCACTGGCAAAAACAGAAATCTGAGCAAAAGTTCTTCAGTGATTCTTTTTCATTTCTATTTGAAACAGAAAGAAGGAAGTGTTTCGGTCTGCCAAAGAATGCGATACAAAACCTTTTCTTACTGTAAGCAAAAAAAGCCAGACATAGAAAGCTAAATACTGAGTGATGCCACTTGCACATGGAATCTGAAAGAGTCCAACTTAGAGAAGCAGACAATACAATGGTGGTCAGCAGGGGATGAGGGAAGGTGGGGGGTAGGTGGGAGTGATATTCAAAGAGTTCAGAATATCCATTATGAAAGATTAGTAAATTCTGGTGATCTACAACACTGCACAGTGCCAATAGCTAAGAATACTGTAGTGGAAACCTGAACTTCGCTTAGAGAGTAGATCTTACAAAGAGCTGCCTCCTTCCCCCAGAAAAAAATAATAAGTAATAAGGAAGGCAGGAGGAAACTTTGGGAGGTAATGGATGAGTAATGGCTTTAAAGGCAATAATGTTCCCTTAGCCCCAGAGTCATAGTTTTGTATATTATACACAGAGAACATTTTACATGTCAGTCAAATCTCAAGGGTGATTTTTTTAAAAGTGATTTGTTGTCAAAGAAAGCACCCAAAGATTATTTCATGTAAAGTGAAAGTGAATGTAAACCAATCCTCTTCACTGAAAATGACCAAACATTAGACAGCCCGCAATCACAGGTACATAGAATTTCAAATCAGTACTGCTTAATTTATGCTTCTTCACTTCCTTCCCAGGCGAATGCTTGCTTTTCCAGAGCGTCTCTAGGACTTAGTGGATGACGAAATGATGTAGACTGGATTTAGAAATGTCTCCCATGTGTGCTTGCCTGGCCGTTTCAGAAACTGTAATCCAGAGTTTAAATGAATGAGGGCCAGCAGTGTAGCACAGGGAGTTAACCCACCAATATCCGAGTGTGTTCTACTTCTTATCTAGCTCCCTGCTCATGTGCCTGGGAGAGCAGCAGTACTTGGGCCCTTACTATCCATGTAGGAGTCCCAGATAGAGTTCTAGGCTCCTGACTGGCCTTCCATTGCAGGCATTTGGGGACTGAACCAGTAAATGAAAGTCTCGCTCTCGCTCTTGCTCTCGCTCTCGCTCTCACTCTCGCTGTTGCTCTTGCTCTCACTCTCACTCTGTGTGTGTGTGTGTGTGTGTGTGTGTGTGTGTGTGAGGCTGCCTTTTTAAATAAATAAATACATTAAAGAATGAATGAATATTCTCCCATCTCAGATGATCAGTTCAAACAAGATCAAGTTCCACACTGAAACTCACTGGGAGGAGCTTTGCCTATCCTGGCCCCGACTGAATGGCCACTCAACTGGTTGCTTTCCACTCTACTGTACAATTATTTGGGGCTCTTCCTTGAATCTCTAGCTGGGTTATTCCTTCTTACCCTTCGCATTCTATTTTAACAGAACACTTCCCTTTCTCAGAAAACCTCCTCAAAACCCAAGCTAGTTTAAGTCCTTCTCTTATTAACTGCTATAGCATCTTAAATGTTATAGTGATTACACTATTATAATTAAGAATTATGACACTTTAGCTGGCACCGCGGCTCACTAGGCTAATCTTCCGCCTTGCGGCACCGGCACACCGGGTTCTAGTCCCGGTCGGGGCGCCGGATTCTGTCCCGGTTGCCCCTCTTCCAGGCCAGCCCTCTGCTGTGGCCAGGGAGTGCAGTGGAGGATGGCCCAGGTGCTTGGGCCCTGCACCCCATGGGAGACCAGGAAAAAGCACCTGGCTCCCGGCTCCTGCCATCGGATCAGCGCGGTGCGCCGGCCGCAGCGCGCCGGCCACGGCGGCCATTGGAGGGTGAATCAACATCAAAAAGGAAGACCTTTCTCTCTGTCTCTCTCTCTCACTGTCCACTCTGCCTGTCAAAAAAAAAAAAAAAAAGAATTATGACACTTTGAATTTATGAATTATATAACTTATGTAATTATTTAACTTTGTTATTTAACTATAGATAAAAACTGATGAAGATAAGAATGATAGCTATGGAAGGGGAAAAATCAAAATATTTGAGTCAATGACTCTTTTCAAGTCATTGGAGCTAACATTTAACATTACAATGTACTTAGAAGATGATATACATTCTCATTTAAGTCTTGAAATAATTCAGGAAGTATATCCATTCGTTCATTCCTGATTCACTCAATAAAGAAGTTTATGGAGTACTCCAAGCACAATAAATTTAGAGATACATTTCTCAGATTCTGGTGAGAGAAACTGATCCTCAGGATCACCAAGGTGTTTGTTTAAAATACAGATTTGGGGGAGGGTGTTTGGCACAGTGTTTCAGACACTGCTGGAGACACCTGCCTCCCACGTCAGCATGCCTGGGTTAGAGTCCCAGCCCTGCTTTTGATTCCAGCTTCCTGCCAATGAATATCCTAAGAGAGAGGGGGTGTTGGCTCAAGCACTTGCATTGCTACCACCCATGCAGGAGAACCAGACTTAGCTTCTGGCTCTTGGATTCACCTGTCCCAGACCCATCTGTGCAGGCCTTTGAGAAGTGAATCAACAGTGGAAGATTTCCTCTCCCTCCCCCATCCTTTGTACCCTTCATCTTTCAAATAATTAAAATACATTGATTAAAATTTGAAGAACAACTCAGGTTTGATTGTTCCTCCCTAGAACTATTATATGAAGCTCATTAAGAATAAGGTCTTAGCTGGCGCAGCGGCTCATTAGGCTAATTCTCCGCCTTGCGGCGCTGGCACACCAGGTTCTAGTCCCGGTCAGGGCGCCGGATTCTGTCCCAGTTGCCCCTCTTTCAGGCCAGCTCTCTGCTGTGGCCTGGGAGTGCAGTGGAGGATGGCCCAGTTGCTTGGGCCCTGCACCCCATGGGAGACCAGGAGAAGCACCTGGCTCCTGCCATCGGATCAGCGCGATGCGCTGGCCGCAGCACGCTGGCCGTGGCGGCCATTGGAGGGTGAACCAATGGCAAAAGGAAGACCTTTCTCTCTGTCTCTCTCTCTCACTGTCCACTCTGCCTGTCAAAAAAAAAAAAAAAGAATAAGGTCTTGTGCATCATGTGGTTAATAATATCCATATTCAACCTAAGTTTTAGAAGACCTGTTTTAAATTGATGATTATAACATGGATGGTACCAGAATAAGGGATATTTTGACCTTTACCCTAAATTGACTGAGTCAGAATTGCCACTGGCTGGAGCCCAGACAAGTGCAATTTTTAGAGATTCTAAAGATGACTATGAAACTAGACATTTCTGAATAATCAGCATTCTTTTAGCTGCATAAAATGTGGTCAAGATGCAGCTACAGTGTATGAAATTTTGTATAGAAACAATTTCAATAAAACAAGCCTATTGTGAAGATGAGGGTTGACTCATTAATACCACTTTATTTTGTTAATAGCTTGAGAAACTCTCTTGTCCACAACAGAGAGTTTTCTTTAGAAAAATTGAGAATTAGTGAATCACTCAGCGCTGTAATCATGCTCACATTTTGCTCACAGAGACAGGATCCTGTGAAGGATAAATAAGAATAGAAAGAAGATTTGACCAAGGAACCACCTGACTCTAGGAGAGGGAAATGGTAGCTAGGGCTTTATTAAAACACTAGACAGCTTCCTGAAACTGTATCTATTTGCTATGGAAACCGTTTGCTATGGAAACCTGCCCGGGTGCTGTGGTTTTCATATGATTTGCATTCTGAACTCATGCAGGACATTAACCCCAAAGTCATAAGTTAATTGGACTGGGAGGATGGAAACAATCCAATGCCCAGCCAGTCCCTCTACTTGCTGGCTCACCGGGTGATCCTGCTCACATGCCCCACCACTGCCTTTGCACCTGAATCAGAAGCCAATGCAATGGAGCCACCTGATCTTGAACATGAACCTCCAAAATTGTGAGATAATAAACCTTTTCTCTTTATAAATGTATTTATCTCAAGTCTTTTAGTATAGTAACAAAAAGCTGATTAATACACTTAGTTATGGGTATTTTTGAAGGAAATTTAATCTCTCCCAGTCTAAAGAAGAAAGATGAAAGTTTAAAACAGGGATGGATAAAGAGATGGAAGTTTTCAGTAATTATGTTGAACCAAAATGTACTTTTAAAGTAAAGATAAAAATACAGGAAAACAGAAAGAATAAACCACCTCTAAAATCTGGAATCTCTTGCTGTTTCTAAGTGAATAATAATTCACAGTTAACATTTAACACTACAAACACTAAGGACATTCATATAAATTATCTCATTTAAGCCTCACATGAATTCAATGAAATAAATACTGCTATGTATTTATGTACTCATTCATTCAGAAAATGTTTGTAATATATCAACCTTGGGCACTCTTTCCAACACTGGCTAAAGTTAGAGAACAGAACTAGGGAAAAATAGCTAAGTCCCTGTTCTTTTGAAGGCAAATAAATACAATACAGATACCCGTAAATGTATGAATCTGAGACTTCAGGAAGCTGTGATGCAGGAAATTCAAACTACTGACCCAAGTTCTCAACAGCTAAGATACAGAGCCAGCATCTAAGCCAGGTGAGTGGCAGAGCCACGGTTCCTCATTACAATGTTACACATTCAAGGATCAAAGCCAAATGTAAGTGAAAACATGGGAAATTGCCATTTTATAGATGAAAAATGTAAATTTTGACAATATCATAGATGTTGATCTATACTCATAATATCATTTCCAAATGTCTTTGTTGTTCATTCCTTCCCAACAACTCTTTCTTTTAGGGACGTTTATTATTGTCGCTCCCCCTCTTCATGGAGGAATGACACTAAACCCTGCCTAGGCTTCAGATCCGAGTCACGGCACCATTATGTCGCTCCCCCTCTTTGTGGAGGAACGACACTAAACCCTGTGTTGTTCTTTCATCTGCTCGGCCCTCCCCGGGTTTGCTGCTGGTTCTTCCCGGGTTGGCTACCGACCCTTCCACCTCCGTGGAAGGGCGGTTCCCCCTAGCCACTTTCCCCACTTCCGCGGGGGAGCGGCACACCGCCGGCCGGCTCTCTCGGGGGCTGCACAGGTGTTCCTTCAGTTAGATGTTCCCCTTAGATGTTCCTGGTGCATGTTGTCTCTCTCCTCCTTTATAATCCTCTTCCACCAATCCCAACTCTGCTACCCACACGCCGAGTACGCTGCTCTCCTCCAATCAGGAGCAGGTCCTACAGTTTATTAGTTGAACTGGAGGCAGTTGTGTAGAAGCTGTTACTCCCTTCTCAGCGCCATATTGTGGGAGAGCAGATGTATAGAATAAGTCTTAATTCCAGTAACAATCTAGTCCGAGTTGCTCCCCACAATTATGGCTATTGACTTCCCAAATTGCAAAGCTCATAATTAAGCTTCATTTTAGAAGATCTCATTAACAGAGAGTTGAATAGGCCAGTGTGTTCTACAGCTTGATGAGGCCTTGAGTCCTGTCAAGAGTGACCTGCCAATCGGGAAAGGAGACAATCTCACACACTTTCAAAGCAGTAAATGGTGTGCAGAGAGGACTTGTTAATTCATCACTGGTTATTTCATCTCATTCTCAGTGTAATATAGATCCAGATACACCAGTTGGACAAAAAAAAAGATGACTTCATACCAGATTTCTCCTTCAAGTCTGTGTTTTTCATTTTGATAGTTATAGTTCATGAGCATCAAATCATTGCAAGAAACTCTGGGTGCATAGCATAGTTGGGTGTCACAACAACGTGGCAATGTTATTATCTGAAGTAGAAAGAAAGTTGTATGTTTTATGAGTCCAAGTAAGCTGCTAGGAAATCCCAAAAGATTCCAAGAGGCATTTTCTTCTAACAACCCAGAACAGGCCCATGAAGAGAAATAATTGAGTATACACATAGAAATATTGATGTTTCTCTTCAAATATATGTCTCTCTAGACTCTCCCAATCTTGTGACTATTAACACATTAGGCCAGATAGTTCTTTATTGTAGGCAGAGAAGAGGCCTGTCTTGTATACTGCAGGAAGCTGGCAGCAACCCTGGCCTCTCCTAATAACACCCACACTGTTATGACAACGAGGAATGTCTCCAGAAATTGCCAAGTATCCCATAGAAAAAAAATATCACCCCCGGTTGAAAACCACTACTCTTTTTGAAAAATGCTGTTTATTTTTTTTAAATGTATTTGATAGTAGAAACAGAGAGAGTCAGAGACAGAGAGAGATAGAGACCTTGCACCTGATGGTTTACTCCCCCAATGCTTCCCAAAGTAAGGGCTGTGTCGAGCCAAAGTCAAATGCTCCCCAAAAGCCAGGGCTGGGTCAAGCCAATGTCAGAAGTCCAGAACTCTATTCTGATCTCCCACATGGGTGACAGGGACCCAGATATTTGTGCTATCATCTGCTGCCTCCTAGGGTACATATTGGAGAGGAGATGGGATGGGGAGTGGAGCTAGTACATGAACACAGGCAGTCTAATTTGTGGTATGGGCGTCACAAGTGGTGTCATAACAGTGTCAAAAGCCCACCCCAGAGTTGACACTGTGTCACAGTGGGTTAAGCCTCTGCCTAGGATGCCAGCATCCCATCTGACCTCTAGTTTAAGTCCCAGGTGCTCTGTTTCTGATTCAGCTCACTAATAATTCACCTGGTAAGCCAGAAAAAGATGGCCTACATATTTGGATCTCTGCCATCCATGTTGGAAACCCTGATGGAGTTCCTGGCTCCTGGCTTTGGCCTGGCCCAGCCCTGGCAGTTGTAGTCCTTTAGGCGAGTGAACCAGAGGAGAGAAGATCTCTCTCTCTCTCTCTCTCTCCCTCTCTCTCTCTTTCTGTCTCATCGATACACATACATATTATATAAGCGGGTTCATATATAGATGTCCACGTGTATGCATGTACCTGTAAATACAGCACAGGTAGAACATACAAGGGTGTGTACGAGGGTGAGGGCTTGAGAGTGTGCACCGTGGGACAGGCAGAGGGACACAAAGAGTTGAGTCATAGCACAATGCAAAGCAGTTGGTAGCCTATTTGAAAATTTCCGAGGTAGATTTCTTAAAAAAGAGGAGTTAAGTAAACTTTATCTGGCATGTTTGGAGAATAAAGGAATCAAATGTTGTAATTAATAGAGTGTTAGCACATAAAACCAAACATGGTTTATCAATTTTAAAACATTTAAAAATACAACAAAACTCACTGAATACTAATGTTAACTGAGACGATTAATTCCTTTTATTTCAAGTTATTTAAAAATCACTCTTTTCTTAGCTCTTTTTTCTCCTGTTGAAATTTTAGTAACCTGACAACTTTTGAAATTAATGGCTTTATACTTATGTTTTCAGAGGTGGTAAAGATGTAACAGTTTATGCTGACCACATACTTTATCTGTCATATTCTGGAGGTGTTTCATGAAGTATAGATTTGACTGACATTTAATCATTTGCATTGCATTTGCCTCTTCTATACAAATTTAGGGTCCAGAGTGTGTATGATTACTCTTCCTTCTACAAATTAAACTTTCATATCAAAAGCTAAGAGGCTCTTTGCACATTTAAATCATTATCTTTGCTATCACTATGGAAGCTTAGCACCCATCTCATTCTTCCCTATCACATTTTTAATAAAGATTAATTCATCTCCAGGACCCTGTAAAGAGCTGTTTGCTATTTGTCAACAAAGTAGCTGATCATGCTTATATGCAGGTGGGACGTTGGAAATTTCTGTTATATGGAAATAATAAAACCTGCCTCAAATGTGTACATCATACAGTGTGTTAGATGGTCCCTGCAAACATCAGAAAATGAGTTGCACGTTTGCCTATAACAATGCTGCATTCACCAAAAGTCAATTCTTACAGCCCAGTCTACCTTTGGCTAGGATAAACAGTCCTAACCCCTTCAGTTACTCCCACCTGTCTTGAGGTGTTTTTCAATATTCCTCTTCAGATGCAGTATCTGGAAAAAAATTCAGATAGAGTATCTCTGAATGCATCTTTGTAATCTCTACCCTTGTCGGTAGACAGAAATCTGTGATCCCAAATGTTTCACATCAATATCCAGCTCTATAATTTGTGGTTCACGGTTTCCATGTATCCCAGATACATTTGCATGGAATGTACCTGGACAGTGAGTGAGCAGAATCCTCACTCTTGGGAAATGATGCCCTTCTCTTGGCTGCTGCTCACTCCTCCCCTGCTCCTCTCTCCTCCCATCTGGGTTCTTCTCTCTTCTGGATCTCCCTTTCTCTCTCAGGGCATCTTTGCTTGACCCAGTAGCAACAAGCCAACTTTGACTATCATCATTTTTTTTACAGTGATAAATTATCTGCTTACAAAATCAGAAAATTAACCCTTAAGGTGTTTCTGCTGTTTCTTCACTTATCATGATGATTCCAACAAAAGTCTGTAAGAGACAGCCAGTCCTCAGTTACAACTAATATCTCTTTGAGACTCAATAATGGATCATCTAGGGGACAAGCCCCTCCCCAAAGAAAAAGCAATGCCAGTGAATGAGTTTTCCTAGAATCTAATAATATTCTAAAATTAGTTGCTGTATAAATAAATATAAGGAATAAAAAGCCTCAGATAAAATAAATAGCCTATATAATAGTATATTTCTAAACAGGTACAGATTTATTTAGTACAGGTTTTTCTTTATTCACAAACATCTCTCTCTCTCTCTCTCTCTCACACACACACACACACACACACACACACAGGCTGATTGACAGAGATCTCACAATACTGGAGTAAAAAGTATTTTCCTTGGAACAGTCTATATACTACTGATACATAGAGGATAGATTCGTTTTAAGATAAGTAAGGTAATTTCCTGGAATGGTAAAAATGGTCTACACCTCATCCAAGGTTTGATATTAGAGCATGCATTTGTCACAACTCTCTGTCACAATATTTATAGAATTTAAAGTATGTCAATATACACACTTTCTCTGCTTAAAATTGCAAAGAAATATCAAGCTCATATTAATGAATTTGATTGTCTATTGGTATGAATTAACAATGTGAAAGTATCTATGTATATTCTGCACTTACGTGAATAAGTAAATATAATGAGTATAAGGAGAATCAGGTTTCTCACTGTTGGAAATGACTGTTATATTTACAGAAAATGAAAAGAATAGAATGCATTCTCTAGTGTTAGACTACAAGTAAAGATATCAGAATGCATTTAGAAATACAGGAAAAAGAGAAATAAGTTAAGTATAGATGTGTGTAAACACACACACACACTTCATTTCTTAGCTCCTTCCACTGGAAAGTCTTAGAAACAAGGACACTCTAGTAGCAAGGCACACACACAGTATCAAAATCTTGATTTCTAAATATATTCTCCATTCAATATGAATAGGACTCTTAGAGAAATGACTATATCATTTATATTATATCTGGGACAGAGGAAATACAAAGTGAGTGAAATATATTTTATTGATAAAAATATTTATTGATAAAGAGGAGAAAATACATTCAAATTACTCTCAATTTGTCCTAAATGTTACATATCTGCACATGTATATATATATATATATATGAGTGTGTTTTATATACATATATGTACACTAATGTGCTTGCACATGTGTACACAGACAGAGAATGCAATTGTGGCAAAAATAGAGAAAAACAACCAGAAAATTTTGTGCTAATACTGCAAAATTTGGTAAGCTTGACATTACATCTAAATTAAAAGTTTTTATAAAAGTATCAAGTTGTATGAGATGACCAAAAATACTGCCAAAAAGAAAAATAAAATCTTGTTATGCCAAAGACTTATTAGGCAATGCTCATTATTTGGTAGTTAAATCAATGTGCATAAAGCATGAAGTCATCACACCAGGAATTTTTAACCTACAAACATGAAACAATGGGTTATTTATAGTGATATTTATATCAATGGCGTTTTTCTTTCCAACATTTAGTCCCCCAAAAATAATATTTTAACAAATGATACCATAGTCAAGCATTGGGAATTTTTTTAAGTTAGAATAATTATGTTTAGATAAATCCTTAGGAATGTGTCTCTTTATCTGCCAATTAAATGCAAAACATGCAGTGCTTATCAGTTTCAAGGTCTCTACATCAGAACTATGAGAAAGTGTTTCATTTTGAAACCAGAAACAAGAAGAAATTCAGCCCATTCAGATTCAAACATGCACTTGCCATATGTCCCTTGAACTTGTGACAAGCTGTGAGATGCATTACCACTTGTATTTTTGGCTGGGTCATAATCCATACAGTGGTTTCGTATTTCTTTGTGGTGGGTTGTTTAGCTTTGTTTCCATTGCTGGTTTTGGATGAAACCTCACAATTATGCAGAGAACCCTCACTTTCATATTGTTTTCAAAACCACACTTTCATGATGAAGCCACAAAGCACTCAGCAATAATACACATTAAAGAAACCTGCCATTTTGAATTCATATTTTAGGGATTTGGCAACAGAATCCATAACAATTTACCAAGTCAAAAATGGTCTAGCAGACAAAATCTAAAACTATATGTAAATTCAAATTGTTCATCCACTGACCCCTGGTGTCTGTGTCTTCCCCTTCCCCTACTCTCTCTCTCTCACTGAACTGAAAACTAGAATGTGTGTCAAAGTTGGACAGTTGGTTTTACATACTCATGTGATGACATTAGTAAACACACACTATAATCACTTCCGGTAGCAGGTGATTTGTTATCTGAAGTTATCAACAAACCTAAACCTCCTGAGCAATTAGTCACCATAAAAATTTATGAAAACTTGGTATATATCCATGAACACTCTACCAGCTTAGAAGTAGGAGAGTAACACCCCAGGTATTCCCCAGGTAGGGAAGGATACCCCCTTGGAAGTGGGTAAATTCCCACTGGATGTCCCCATTTCTTTTGGGGATCTCGGCTCACATTCCCAGCTTGGGGGAGCCCCACAGGTTTCTAAATTGCTCCTTTCAGGAATGGGAACAGAATGGAGAACCCTGCTACGGTGGGGAAATCTAGAAGGCACTTCATTGCTTAGCAAGATATGGGATAAATTCAAGGTTGAGAAAGTCCTAGAGCACTTCCTTGTATGATTTCTGGCCCTTGGCTCATCTGATGACAAAACTTAATGCTTGTTATATCAACGAAACCCAGGTGATGGGGATAGAGCAAAAAGGTTTTTACTGGCAGTCACCTCCTATTTGTTGTTCTCTAGATAGAAGTAGTTTATTAATTCCTCACATTGAAACATTTACAAAGTAGCTTAGTAGCACACACACACATACACACACACACAAGGGTACTTTAAATAGCTTGTGGAAATGGAATTAAAAGGTAAGTTTATCTTGGTGCAAAAAAATTGTGGGGTCTTCAAAAAACTCATTGAACATGTGTATTCTGAAAAAAAAAAAAGTCATTGATTTGAGAAGTTGTTCATTCCAACATCAGCCTATTGGCCCATTCCACCTTTCCATGAATGTTTTTAAATGATGAATGCATTTATTTCGAAGGCACAGTGACAGAGAGAGAGAGACAGAGAGAAAGGTCTTCCCCAAATGGCTGTAGCAGCCCGGCCTGGACTAGGCTGAAGCCAAGAGCCGGGGATTCTAGCCTGTTCTTCCATGAGGCTAGCAGGAACCTGAGCACTTACAGCCTCCCCGGCTTATTAGCTCTAAGCTGGAGCAGAAGCAGAGAAGCTGGGACTCAAACCAGGCACTCTGACAGGGGATGCAGGTGTCCTTGGGCAGCTTAATGATTAGGCCATGCCTGTCCCTCCCCCCAACATTTTGAAATACACTCTGTGTGTGTGTGTGTGTGTGTGCATTTCATCTCCATACCATCACCACTCAAAGACCATCTTATAATTGCCTTATTTATCACACTGCCTTTAATTAGAAAACAGCTTCTTCAACATAGAGGTACATAAATGTTTCTATAATTATTTTCTAGATATGCACATATTCCATTAAAAATGCCAACAGACTGGAAAATCATTCGTTCATTTATGAGTGTCTCACAAAGGTACCTGTTGAGCACCTAACGTTCCCGAGTGTTGCATTAAGCATAATATCAGCTTCTTCCTACCACAGGGTAATTGACAGTCTCACTCTTACAAAACCTCTGCCTCTTTCCCACTGCTAAACATGGAAACAGAGGCTCGATAAACAAGTATAAGTGATCTACCACTGTGTGATAAGCTATCCCCAAATTTAATTAAACAACAATGATTTTTCATGTCTTGTGATTCTCTGGGTGGATTTTCTGTGTTATTTTATGCTAATTGAGGTCACTCACTCATCTGGGAATTCAGCTAGGGTTTCTTTGCAAAGCAAGATGCCTCCTTTCCTATTTCTGGCTCCCTGTGCTGGCTGTCCCGCTGAGAGCCTCCCTTTCTCCTTTGCAGGGCCACATATCCTCAAGGGCAGCTTCCATATGCTTTCTCCAGCAGAGTAGTTTGATTCCTTACAAGATCATGGGCTTGCAAAAGAGGGCAAGCAGAAACTGTATGGCCCGATCGTACAAGGCTTAGAAGTCACAGTCTACTGGTCAAAACACAGCACTAGGCCAAAATAAGAAAAAAGGAAATAGAATCCACCTCCTTCAGGGCAAAGAGCAAAGTCTCCTTGCAGAAGTGTACCTGGGTGAGACCAGTGACCTTGGCCATCATGAGAAACCAGCATCACAACGGACTACTCCACTGAGCTTACTTCAAAGCTGTAATGTTTCTGAGATTTAAGTGTTTTTTGTTTTTGGTATGCAACTGTCCAATCATGTCCTCTAACAGAATGAAGAGTTTGACATTAAGTCATAAACTTTTATCAAAAGCCAAGTTGTTAAATTGCAAACATACCATCAAATGCATACCCCATTTATGTTCCCCGAAAAAAAGATTCTTTTGACAATTTTCTGGGAGCTTCTGGCAGGGCCTTGATGTGAGTGATATGTCCTGATAAACCAGTTGGTGTTTTTCCAAATTTTAATGAGAATTACATGTAGCCGCAATAGTGCAGTCTTTGCCTTGTCTGTGAGGAAGCAGTTTGTGTTTTCATCAGTAGGGACGCTTGAGAATATAATCATTCCTTTACTTTATTACTTGATTGCTCCAGCTATGCCAGATATTCTAGCTTGGGGAATTTTTTTGCCATCCTTTTCCTTGCTGTGACTGTAAGCCACTAAATTTTTTTTAGAAGGAAGTAGATATTAATCAGTGTTAACATCTTTAAAGAAAATACGGGATTGATGAGCAATGGTGTTATTATTATCTCACAGATCAGGAACCCGGAGCTGTGAAAAGCAAAGCATCTTACCAAAGGCTTCTTATCAAATCCAATACAAATGTCTGGGAGTAGAAGGAGCCACTCACCTAGAGTTCAAAGGTCAAATCAGACTCATGCTTATCTCAGAGATAAAGTCCTCCAGAGGACTCAGGTTAGTAAATTTAGGGCTAACACACAAATATGGTATTTCTTCTTTCAAGATTAGCACAGAAGCAAAATTTTCTGTCCTGCACTTATTAATATGCATGTGCTCAGTCTTATTCTCATAAATAAAACATTTTATTTTAAAAATAGCCAGCAACATTTTTACCAAAAGATGTCTAAACACATGGTGAAGGAATCTTAGGGAAAATCCAGAGGCTGAATCCAATTTGTTCCCAGAAAAGGACAGGAAATCAAATCACTAAACAAACTCAATGTTTGTGAACTTGAAGTTCTGCTGGTATAGTCTATAGTTTTCTCATTGGTGATATAAGCTTATTTCCTGAATAATCCTGCTAAGATTCTACCTGGTCTCATGTTATTTGCTTTGAATGGGGAAAATCTTGCTTTTCCACATTCTCGAAAATCTCCCCTGTATTTTGAATGTCTCGGTTTGTGAGATTTTCTAAACCATAATTATACAGAGTATAAAACTGAAATATGAATAATTCTCACAGCTTTATAATTGACCTAGTTCTTTGTGATGGGTAAAATTGGAACTTAACTAAGGAGATACAAAGGGAATAATACTGCTTGTGGATTGTTTAAGAGTGTTATGGTTTGAGCATAGTTTCTAACTCAGCTCATGTTGGAGGTTAATCTTCACTACTAGGTATGAAGAGAGTGGGCCCCTAATTCAAACATGATGTTTAGGGGTGGTACCTTTGCGAGTGATTAGGATCAGATGGGGTCCTTAGACTGGATTCTCCATGACTGAATCCTGGTAGCTTCTAAATAGGGAGAGAGATAGACACCCACAGGCTCCCTGTCTCCTGCCAAGCCATATCCTGAACCACCTCTGGACTCTGCTAGCAACACCATCACCAGAGGGAGTTCCTACACACTGGCCCTTCCAGAACCTTGAGCCTAAAATAAACCTCTTTTTTTAAATAAAGTAACTTGTCTCCAATGTTTTACTATAGTTACAAAATAAAACAGGCTGATATACAAATAGCTATGCTTGATTTTGTTGTTGTTCTAGTTATGTATTACTTCCTTTTTTAAAAAATGAAATAGTATCTATCTAATTCTCCAACCTCAACTTTCTTTATGTAGTTGAGACGGTAGTAAGGTACAGTCATGTGATCAAGCAGAGCTGTGGGTGGACAAGTGATGATTGACACACTTAATCCAATTTGCTGAATGTGCAACTTGGACTAGAGACATATAGGAATCTGTTTTCTTGTGTGTAAAAATATAAAATGTTTACTTAAACACATAGAACCATAAAATATTAGAATATAGTCAATAGCAATGACACCTATATCTATTATCAGTCTAGCTACTGGTGAAGAAATAAACTAGAGGTAAACTAGAAATAAATAAGATATTTGGGTACTTTTTATAGCTAATAGGACCTTTGATGGAGTCAGAATATGATATAAGATGTAAGTGACTTTCCTTCTCCCCTAGTCAGTCAAGTTATGGTGCCTCTTATAGAAAAAGAGCTGAGTGTCTTACCTTGATGTACAACTTTTTGAGAATAGACATCGATTTTTAATCTTTTCTAAATATTTCTAGTGTTGCCAGTGTGTTTATTTGGCTTGGAATTTGGGTGATTGCATTGACTTTTTTGCTTCCTTTATTTGCACTTGGTTTTCCTTTAGCCGCTGCTTGTTCTAGTGGTTTATTTATTTTGTACTTTGTATTTTTCAGAAATGTAGTAGTGGTGAGGATTTGAAGATTACACAGACTAGAGAAGAAGGGAAACGCTAAAAACCAATTGGATTCATCCAACAGTTTTCAAAAACTAAAGGAGCTCTGTTGAAGCATGTTATAGATGCAGATGCTTGAAGCTTACATCTGTTTCTTCTTGTTATTCATTTTGAGAAGAATGCTATATTTGTTGTAGGTTCAAAATATTCTCAGAAGCTCAAGGATGTGATAAGCCCTAAAATAGGCAAAATTAAGACTTTGCATTAAAGGAGGACATTGATTTGCTAATTATAATAATTCATTTACCCTTTTAGCATTCTATATTAGCATTATTTTCCAAATTCAGTTATTATTGTCTATGGGAGGTATGTTTTAAACAAGCAGAATACAGTATATAGAACTATATTGGATCTTAGAAAAAATTAAATTTCTTATATGACTAATTCAGCCAAACTGGAAGTCAACCTTTCTTTCTTTTTGTGTGGAAATGTTGAACAGATTGGCCACATGAGAAATGGTTAGGAACAGTACAACTCTTACAATGAGGGACAGCAAATAATTATACACTGTGTAAAAAAAAAAGTTTATTGCCAGCCTGCTTATTTAGCACATATTTTGAACAAGGCATTGGATATGTAACAATAAAGATTAAAAATTCTAAGGGTGTGGGTATTTGGGCTGACTGTTAAAGACAGCAGTGATGATGCTTTCCATTTCAGAGTATGTGGAATCAACTCCTGGCTCTGCCTCCTGACTACAGCTTCCTGCCAGTGCAGACCCTAAGAGACAGCAGGTGAAGGTTCAACTATTTAGGTCCCTGCCTCCCACATGGGAGATCTGGACTGAGTCCCTAGCTCCTGACTTTGTCCTGAACTAGACTCAGCCATTGTGGACATTTGAGGAATGAACCAGAAGATGAGAGCTCTGGACCCGCCCCCTCAGTGTGTGTGTGTACCTGCCTCTCAAATAGATACTTTAATAAATCTTCAGCATTCTAAAAGAGTAGTTGCCTGCAGATAACAAAGAAGTCCTTTGCTGAAGTTAGGGGTATAGACATGAGCAAGTCATTGTGATTAAGAGGTAATCTCACCAAGGTAAATGCCAAACAGCTAAGAAACAATGAGTGTTAACACCTGTTAAGGTTAGACAATAAATAATAACATTAATTGGGGGAGGAGTGACTATTGAGTTCTTAAAGCAAGTTAGATTTAAATACTTCACGTTTAAAAGGCAGAAAATATTTGGAAAGCTCAGGGAAGACACAAAGATGAGTTGCTACAAGGGAAGTGGGAGAGTTGGCCCAGGAGCAGTGAGACCTGCAGCAGGAAGATATCGTGACATGCCCTTTCTCCCAAAGCCATACCAAAATGACAGAAAAAGAGAAGTTACACACAAAAACCACAAAGCAACGGGTGTCAGCCGTGCACCAAAAATGTTGAGGGAGTTCTGTAAATAGAAAGTAGATGGGAAAGTAGAGAAACCAAAAGAGAGAAACCGACACTCTACAGAAAAAAATCCTGCAGAGGTGAGAGGTCTTGTCCCAGAGGAGGCCACAGAAACGCTAGGCTCAGATTGAGCAAGCACAGAGATGAAGCAGGAATTGTGGGGTCGTTATCCAATTAATCACATCAATTTATCACAAATTGTGTTATATGTTCATATACTACCTAGTCAGCTGAAGTAAGGGAGCAAAGACAACTTAATTAAAGATATCTTTAAGATTACTCAAGCAGAAAGATTTCTCTTAGTTCCATTATCCTGGGCTATCGGCTTCATTTGTTGATGTCTAGGATAAAGTTTGTAACCTGCTCCTTTTTTTTTTTTTTTTTTTTTTGACAGGCAGAGTGGACAGTGAGAGAGAGAGAGAGAGAGAGAGAGTTCTTCCTTTTACCACTGGTTCACTGCGCTGATCTGAAACCAGAAGCCAGGTGCTTCTCCTGGTCTCCCATGGGGTGCAGGACCCAAGCACTTGGGCCATCCTCCACTGCCCTCCCTGGCCACAGCAGAGAGCTGGCCTGGAAGAGGGGCAACCGGGACAGAATCCAGCGCCCTGACCGGGACTAGAACCCGGTGTGCCGGCGCTGCAGGCGGAGGATTAGCTTATTGAGCCACAGCGCTGACCCTGTAACCTGCTCCAAAAACATAATGCAGGGGTCTTTTCTGAGTAGACTTAGGCTGAGTTTCGATGCGAGAGAGGGAAATTCTAGAAATTTAAAAAATATATTTTTTTCAACCAAGAGTCTCCACAATGGATGAGCAAGAAGTCACTTTATAAAGGAAAAGTGGATGGATGATGTGGCACAGTGGGTTAAGCCCCTGTGTTGGATGCCTGCATCCCATATTGGAAGGAGTGCCTAGTTTGAGTCCCTGCTACTCCGGTTCTGAGCCAGATACCCTGGTAATATGCCTAGAAGGCAGTGGATGATGACTCAAGTACTTGAGTTCCTGTCACAATGTGGGGCACCCAAATGGAGTTCCTGGCCCCTGGCTTCCGCCTGATCGATCCCCAGCCATTGGGGCCATTCGGGGAATGAACCAGTCGATGGAAGCATTCTGTCTGTCTGTCTGTCTCTCTCTCTCTCTCTCTCCCCTTTCTTTTCTCTCTCTGTATTTCAAATAAATAAATATATCTTTAAAAAATTAAATAAGAAAGGCAACTTAGCTTGAATAAGAAAGGTAACTTAGTACTACCTATCAAAGCTCTCTACCCTTTTTTGCATTTTTAGAAATCAAATGTGAGAACACTGATGATGTCATTTCACTCGCATCCACCAATCCTGGGAGAAAATCTTCAAGGCAGCTCCCTCCTTCCATGATGTCACAACCCCCATCAGTTGGGAAGAGTGATGGAGAAAGACAAAACTCACACAGCTGCCAGCGCCGCAGCTCAATAGGCTAATCCTCCGCCTGTGGCGCTGGCACACCGGGTTCTAGTCCCATTCGGGGCGCCAGATTCTGTCCCAGTTGCCCCTCTTCCAGGCCAGCTCTCTGCTGTGGCCAGGGAGTGCAGTGGAGGATGGCCCAAGTACTTGGGCCCTGCACCTGCATGGGAGACCAGGAAAAGCACCTGGCTCCTGGCTTCGGATCAGCACAGTGCACTGGCTGCGGTGGCCATTGGAGGGTGAACCAATGGTAAAGGAAGACCTTTCTCTCTATCTCTCTCTCACTGTCCTCTCTGCCTGTCAAAACAAAACAAAACAAAACAAAACAAAAACAAACAAAACAAAAAAAAAAACAAAAAAAAAACCTCACACAGCTGTAAAGGAAGTCCACACCATCTCAACACACCCCCACTACCAAGTCTTGGCAGTGCAACACATGAGGAAATAACCAGGATCACAAAATATTTGAGGAAAAATCGGAGCCTGCAAAAGAAATATAAAAATTAATAAACGAAACATCCCAACATCTAAATATGGACAAAAGAGATACTACACGAAACAAGAGAGAACCTCAAAACTATTTAAGTCAGTGCTCACACACAAGATTGAAAAGAATATTCCATCCACAAAACACCACTTGGGTGTTCCAGAAATGAGAAAATCAGAATATTCACACGTTGGCAATGAGATGATAAAATAAAAACCTTTGATCAAAAATTGAACAGAAGAATGAACCTAGGTAAAGCCTGAATCAACAATCCAGAAGACAGTGACCAATGTGAAAAGTTAAAAGGCTAAAGAAGTAGATAATATGAGAGGAAAAGATAAGCAGTGTGGATGGTGAAATAAACCCTACAGCATTCAGCTGGAGCTCCAGATGGAGCAAAAAGAGAAAGTGTGGCAGAGACACTAATAGAAAAAATTGTGAGATAGTGTTTGCTTGTACTGAGGGTTGTGTCTGTGGGCCTTTCTTCAGGGGGGCATAGCCAGAAATCATCAGACAATTCAAGAGTGCTCAAGAAAAACAAGAGAAGTTTTCATCTGGGATGGAGCCTTTACCACCCACTGTGCAGACCAGTGGTGGTTTGCCTGGACCAAGGAAGGGAGATGCAGCTCTCAATCAATGTCTAGAGATAGTTTTAGTTGCCACAACTGATGGGAGGTAAGGAGACTATTGGCTTCTAATGGGTATAGGAAGAAAACACGGCTGAGCAAGCTTCCATGTGGGTAGGCATTTCGCTTAGACGTTTAGACACTGGTTGTAAAGTTCCCATCTCATATCAGAGTGGGCCTGGGGCTGAATTTCAGACTTCAGCTTCCTGCCTAAGCAAACTCTCGGAGGCAGCAGGAAATGGCTCAGGTAAGTGGTTCCCATCACCCATGTAGGAGTCATGGACTAATTTTCTGGCTCCAGGTTTTGGTCTAGCATCGCCCAAGCCATTGGAGGCACTGATGGATGAACTAGCAGATGAGAGCTCTCTCTCTTTCTTCCTGTCAAATAAAAATAAAATTTTAAAAAAATCCCACAATGCACGGGACAACCTTCTACAACTAGAAACTGTTGAACCCAAAATGTCAATAATGCAAAAGTTGAAAAATTCAGGGCTGTACAACTTCTTTCACTACCATGAGTCCTTAGTAACAATCAGTCATAGTAGAAACTCCACCTACTTTCTATACCTCCAGGATATGCTCACTGTTTTTATAAAAATGTTTTCTCAAAATTTTGAGAAAATCATGAAAGTGAGCCACCAGTGCTTGTTGACGATAAACTTAGAGTTTCCCTAAGATGCATTGGAGGGAAATCACTTCCCTTAACTTTGCTTCGTCAGTTCTTTCCTGTGTCTACTAGAAAGTAACATTTTTATTCCAGAAAAATGTTCTGCATAAAATCAGTTCTTAAAATGGAAATGCTGTCCCGTGTCTACTGGTGGATGGCTTCCCTTGAGTGTTCTGGTGTTTCACAGAGACTAAATGCAAATTCTTTCTAATCTGCAGAAACTCCTCACTGGTGAGTGTCTTTATTTATGTCTTAGAGCTCTATTTATGTCTTAGAGTTATGAATTTTTATTTTTGTTTATATATTTTTGACACTTCAGAAGCTTTTAGAGGGACAAGAGAGGTAAGTACATAGATTGCCCTTTATAACTGAAACTTGATTTTTTAAAAAGATTTATTCTATCCATTTGAAAGGCAGAGTGACAAAGAGAGAAGAAGATACAGAGAGAGGAAGGATCTTCAGTTCGCTGATTCTCTCTCAAAATGAGTGCAAAAAAACCAGCGCAGGGCCAGGCTGAAGCCAGGAGCCTGGAACTCCATCCAGGTCTCTCACATGGTACCAGGGACTCAAGCACTTGAGCCATCTTCTGCTGCTTTCCAAGATGCGTTAGTAGTGAGCTGGATCAGAATATTAGCAGGGAGTTGCATGCAATAGGCTCTTCAGTATAGGATGCTGGCATCACAAGCCACAGCTTAACTCATTACAACACACTGATTAGTTTTAAAAATTTACATCCATAATATTTAAACTATGAAAAATTGTTATGAGCTGGAATTTGTAGGTATTTATATTTTTAGTTTTCTTTGCTACAAAAATAACTAAAATTATTTTCTTTGTGTTTTTGAGTTTAATTTTGACACTGACGTTTTTACTAGAGACAAATGCTCTGCACAAAATCAGTTCTTAAAGTGGAATTTTTAAAAAATTAGATATGTATAAACATTATCATAATAATACTTTATGATCCTTCAGATAGGAAGAGCTTTCCTAAGCAAATTGCCCTGTTTGAACCTAGGAGTCAATATTGTGATACTCTTTTACCTGAGAAAACTGAGACTTTGAAATGATGGACAATTTCTGAATTGTCACTCAGTTGAATCTAAGCCAAGGCTTCTAACTGCATATCTGATACACCTGCTGGTCTATCATTTTGCTTTCTTGATCAGAAAAAAATGGAGTGTTTATTTTGACATGGCATCAATTTTACATTTTGTGATGGGGAGGAAGTTACATAAGATTTTATTTATGTATGTGTATATGTATTTGAATGGCATCATAACAGAGGGAGAGGGAGAGACAAAGAAAGAGAAAAGGAGTCCTTCCATCCACTGATTCATTCCCCCAAATAGCTGCCACAGCCAGTGCTGGGCCAGGTCAAAGTCAGAGTCCAGCAATTCCATCCTGGTGTCCCACATGAGTGGCAGGGGCCCACGTACATCTTCTGCTTCCCAGATCAAATAGCAGGAATCTGGGTGGGAAGAAGAGCAGCTGGGACTGGAACCAGCACTCCAATATGTGACCTGCAAATTCCAAGCAGCAGTTGTGTTGAAACACAACACTCCTCCCCTGCCCCAAATGAGTGTTTCTATTTTTTTTTTTAAGTAAGATTTGATTATTCATTTCAAAGACTTTAGTTTTAGAAGTTACAATGGAGGTTTATGACAGATTTTTGTGTGATTTATTTATTTTTAAATTTTAGTTGAGTTATACAAGTTTTGTGTATTTCATATACAGATTTAGGAACATGGTGATGCTTCCCCCTCTACCTCCCTCCCGCCCATGTGGTTCTTATATTAGACTTTCTCTCTTGAAGTGCCTCATGAGAAGCCAGCTACAGAGCCCCTTTAATATGAGCCTGCCTTTAGCTCATATAAAAATGAATGAGTGAATAAATAACTAACATGACAACACCCATGATTTAGACAAACTTACAAGGAACTTATAAGGAGCATGAGATACAAGAGGTACTGTCAAGCTTGGGCTCCAGGCTTCAGCCTAATCCATCTGTTGGGGGGGGGGGGGTGAACCAGTGGATGGAAGACCTCTCTCTCTCCCTCTCTCTGTCTCTTTTTTTTTTTTTTTTTTTGGACAGGCAGAGAGGACAGTGAGAGAGAGAGACAGAGAGAAAGGTCTTCCTTTACCGTTGGTTCACCCTCCAATGGCCGCTGCAGCCAGTGCACTGCCCTGATCTGAAGCCAGGAGCCAGGTGTTTCTCCTGGTCTCCCATGTGGGTACAGGGCCCAAGCACTTGGGCCATCCTCCACTGCACTCCCGGGCCACAGCAGAGAGCTAGACTGGAAGAGGGGCAACCGGGACAAAATCCGGCGCCCCGAATGGGACTAGAACCTGGTGTGCCGGCGCCGCAAGGCGGAGGATTAGCCTATTGAGCCGCGGCGCCGGCCATCTCTCTCTCTCTCCGTCTCTCACTGTCTCCTCCACTCCCTCTCTCGTGTGTGTGTGTGTGTGTGTGTGTGTCTATTTCCTTGCCTTTCAAATAAATAAATTAAATAAAAATTTTTAAATAAAAATGTTTTTTAACTAAAAGCAATTTTTCATATTCGAATTCTGAATTCAGCTCTCTTCTTTTTTGTTAGTGTAGCCAAAGTACTTACATTTCCAAATTAGGTTGGCAGCAGACTGCAACTTATATACAAAATGATTTTCATCATCAATCCTTTCATGTTCCTTTGTCTTGTACCTGATAAACTCCCTTGCCCATTCTCAAAGGGCCAGTCTCACATCTCGACCATTGCAGTGTATACCCTGGTGCTGTGGTGGAGTGGGCTAAGCCTTTGCCTGTGGTAGCATAATCCCATAAGGGTTCCAGTTCAAATCTCGGCTGCTCCAATTCTGATCCAGCTCTCTGCTGTTGCCAGGAAAAGCAGAAGAAGATGGCCCAAGTGCTCGGGTTTCTGCTCCTGCGTGGGAGATCCAGAGGAAGCTCCTGGCTCCTGACTTCAGATCAGCTTAGCCCCGGCAATTGCAGCCATCTGGGGAGTGAAATAGCTGATGGAAGACAATTTTCTCTGTCTCTCCCTCTCTCCTCTATAACTCTACATCTCAAATAAAAATAAATAAAATTTTTGGGAAAAAAATCCTTTTTCCTACAAACTATACAAACTTTTGCCTATTTTCCTCCAATCATCCAAAGGGTCATCAAAACCACCTTGGAAAAATATGTATTATGAAAAAAATTATTCATGAATTTCAAATTGCTTTGCACCAAAATAAACATGTTTTTTATTTCATTTTCCCAGGAATTTTTCCAAGCATCCTTATATTTTGAAATAGAGAATCCCATGGAAATCCATGCTCATACACTGTTCATCTTAGAGCTGTGTTAGAGTTCATCATCCATGCAGAGGAAATACTATTGAACCAAAAATAAAATAAATTCCACTAAAGCTGAAGAAATCTATGACAGTTTTTCTTGTGAATTTATGAAACCTACAACATTTTAAGTTAATTTATTCTAAATGGCCAGTGTCCTTTCGTTTTCTCCTTCTCCTTTTAAAAAATAATTATTCGACCTGTATTCCTGGTAATCCTTTTGTTTTTAGATTCCACTGGCAATAAATTAATTTTCTGTACACAGTGTTCCCTGACCTTTCTTATCTTTTATGTTTGTGCTTAGCTATGAACAACAATATTTCTTCGAAGAGACATTTATTGTCAGTGATGTTAACTTTCCTTCTCAAATATGACTTTTTTCCCAATTATTTTAATTGTGGCAAAATAGAACATAAAATGTATGAGCTTAACCCTTGTTTAATGCACAGTTCAGTGGTAATAGCTACATTCATATTGTTGAACCATCACAGCCATCAATCCAGATCTCTATAAGCGTTGAACGATGAAAGTGACTCTCCATTCTCCCCCCCTCACTGGCCTCCAGCAACAACCTTTGCTTTTTTCTGTCTAGGATTTCTGACTACTGAAAGTACCTCCTATGACTGGGATTACACAGTTTTCCTCTGGCTATTTCACTTAGCAAAATGCCCCCAGGTTCATTCATTCATTTACTCATGTTGTTGAAATGTCAGATTTCCTTCTCTTTCTATGACTGACTAAAATTATATATATACATATGCTTATATATGTGTGTGTTGTTCCAGATTTTGTTTATTCATTCATCCATTGATAGAAACTGAGTTTACTTACACATTATAGGCATTGAGAATAATGCTACAACTAACTTCAGTGTGCAAATCTATGAGACCCTTCTTTCATGAATCATGTGGTAATTCTACTTTTAATTCTGTTTTTAAATTTTTTGATGAAATATTATCTAATATAATCACAAAATATAAGATCATATAATGAGGAAACAGATAATTTTACCTTCTGCTTTTCAACTATGATTCTGTTCAGTTATTTTTCTTGCCTAATTACCCAAGCTAGAACAACTGGTACTATTGTGAACAGAACTATTGTACTGTTGTGAACAGAAATGGCAAAAACAGGAATCCCTGCCTTGTTCCTTATTTTAGAAAAATACCTTTCTGGTTTTCACTATTCAGTATGAATTTTCTATGGGTTTTTCATATTTGGCTTTTATTAAGCTGAGATGGTTTCCCTTTATTCTTAGTTTGTTGGGTATTTTGATCATGAAAAGGTGGTGAATTTTATGAAATGATTCACTACACCTATTGAGATAATCATGTGGATTTTCCCCTTTATTCTAAATGTGATGTGGAACAACAATTGACATTCATATTTTGAAACATCCCTGAAAGATATAGAAAGACTTATTCTGGATGTACTCACATATATAGAATCTAAAATCACAAATTCATAGAAGATAATAGAATGGTCATTACCAGAAGCAGCATGGGTGAAGGAGTGGAGACTGGAGAGATTTTGGTCAAAGGATACAAAATTGCCATTAGACAAGAGGAATAAGTGGAGAGATCCATCCTACAACAATTAGCTACAGTTAATCACAATGTATTGTATATTTAAGAATTGCAAGAAGAATAGATTTCTGCTGCCTCCAAAAGAGAAGCATGTGAGGTAATGCACATTAATTAGCTATATTTATTCAATTCATAATGTGTACATATATCAAAACATCACATCATACATGGTGTGTGATGTATATGTGTGTATATATATACACACACACACAAACACATACATATATATAGTGTATGTTATATGTGTACACACATATGGCTTATGATATATACTTATACACACATATGTGGTGTGTGTTGGATATGTATTTATGTATGTGTATATGTGTGTGTGTATATATATATATACACACATATCTGAATATAAGCTTTTCTCTGTGAACTTTTTTAGAAGAAACCAGGAAAGAAAATATACTTTCGTTTAGAAATATTTTTTTATCATGGCATATAATCCTCTTTTCTTAAAAAAAAAACATTTATTTGTTTATTTGAAAGGCAGAGTTAGAGAGATGCAAAGGCAGAGAGAAGTTTTCTATCGCTGCTTCACTCCCCAGTTGGCCGCAACAGCCAGAGTTGCACGAATCCAAAGCCTGGAGCCGGGAGCTTCTTCCAGGTCTCCCATGTGGGTGCAGGAGCCCAATGACTTGAGCCATCTTCCACTGCTTTCCCAGGCCATAGCAGAGAGCTGGGTCAGAAGTGGAGCAGCCAGGACCCAAACCAGTGCCCATATGAGATGCTGGCACTGCAGGCAGTGGCTTTACCCACTAAGCCACAGTGCCAACCCCAGAATCCTCTTAATATGCTGCTGAACTTGGTTTGCTGGCATTTGTTTAAAAATAATAGTGGTTTATAGTTTCCTCTCTTGCAGTGTTTCAGTCTGGTTTTTGGTAGCAGAGTTAATGCTGGTCCCATAAAAGGAGTTAGGAAGTGCTCCCTCCTCTTTAGTTTTCTGGAGAAGTCTGAGAAGAATTTGTGTCAGTTCTTTACATTTTTAGCAAAATTCACCAATGAAGTCATCAGGTTCAGAGTTTTTGTTTTTCAGGAGAATTTTTGTTATTTATTTAATTTCCTTGGTTGTTTAGGTTTGTATATATTTTCTATTCATGATTTGGACGTAGAAGTTTTTTTTTTTTAAGATTTTTAAAATGTATTTGAAAGTCAGAGCTACACAGAGAGAGAAGGAGAGGCAGAGAGAGAGAGAGAGAGAGAGAGAGAGAGAGGTCTTCCATCCGCTGGTTCACTCAGAAGGCCACAACAGTGGGAACTGCGCCGATCTGAAGCCAGGAGCCAGGAGCTTCCTCCGGGTCTCCCAGGTGCGTGCAGGGGCCCTAGGACTTGGGCCATCTTCTACTGCTTTCCCAGGACAAAGCTCTCTGGAAATAGAGAAATATAGGAAATAGAGGAGCCAAGACGAATCGACGCCCATATGGGATGCCAGGACTGTAGACGGCGACTTTACCCGCTGTGCCACAGCACTGGCCCCGTAGAAAGTTTTGTTTCTAAGTATTTGTTTCGGCTGTGATCAAAGTTTCTGGTATTCCATTTTTCAGAGTGCTCTCTCATCACCCTTTTTATTTTTGTAAACTCTAAAAAATCTCCTTGATGTTCTTTTTTATTGTAGTCATTTAAGTCTTCTCTTTTTTTCTTCTTGGCTAACTTATCTTGAATTTCACGTTTGTTGATCTTTTAATTAGCCAGTATTTTCTATTTTTTCAGTTCTCTAGTATGCCTATCCCTGCTTTAATCTTTATTACTATATCTTTTATTCCACTAACTAAAATGTAACTCATTCTTCTTTTATCAGTTCCTCAAGTTGTAAAAATACATTGGGATTTGAAATCTTTCTTCTTTGTAGATAGAAGTGTACACAGTTATAAATTTCCCCCCTTAGTACTGCTTTCAATATGTCTGGTAAGTTCTGATATGTTTCATTCGTGTTTTTATCTACCTATAAGCATTTTCTGAGTTCCCTTGTGATTTTTTTCTTTGGTCCATTTATTTAAGAGTGTGTTCTTCAATTTTCACAAATTTTTAAATTTTCCATTTGTCTTTCTGTTGTTCATTTCTAACTTCATCCTGTGATCAGAGGAGATTCTTTATACATACTTCTCTCTTTTACATCTGCCAAGACTTACACCTTATAAAATGCCTCATGTACATTTGAGGAAAATATGCATTCTGCTATTGGGTAGCTCTTATATGCCTCTTAGACTTAGCTGACTGACGTATTGTGTTGTTCCGGTCTTTATTTCCTTTTATTTTATTTTAATTAATAACCTCTTCAATAATGTATGCAACAAAATGTGAAGTTACCAAGAGAAGATAACACTAGATCTGATAACTGCTCATGAACTTGACTTTATCGTAACCTGTATTCTTCACATGGCTTCTCATGTCTCTTCACATCAGCATTTCTTCAGGACAGGTGGAAATCGGCTCTCTCATCTTTTGTTTATTTGGAAAGTCTAGATTTTTCCCTCACTATTGAAGGACAAAACTCTTAAAGACTTTTTTTCCTTTAGTACTTTGAATATTCCACTGCCCTTGGTTCTCCAATAGTGTTGATGGCAAATTTAAGAGTACACTTAGTGGAAACCTTTGGATGTAATGAATTGCTTCTGTCCTTCTGCCTTCAAGATCCTCTTTTGGTCTACAAGTTTTGCAGTTTGATTGTAATGTTGTCTTGACATGGACCTTGTTCTCCCCACCTGAAGCATATTGAACTTTTGTAATGCTAATATTCATGTCTTTTATCAAATTCAGGAAATCTTCAATCATTATTTATTCATTTTCTCTGTTCCTGTCTCTCTCTGTTCTTCATCTGGGATTTACACAATGCATATTGATGGTGTTTTACATATCCTTTAGATTCTGTTCATATTTCCTCAGCCTATTTTCTTTCAGTCCCTCAGACCCAATAATTTCAAGTGTCCTACTTTCAAGAATATTGATTATTTCTTTTGACTGCTCAAATCGTCCTTGACATCTTGTTAGTGAGTTTTTAACAGAAGTTATTGTTCTTCTAAGTATCAAAATTTATTTTTAGCATCTTTCTATATTTTCTATGGCTTTATTGATATTTTCATTTGTTCATACAACAATTTTGTTGATTGGCCTCATGTTTTCCATTAATTCTTTTAGGGTGTTTGAAATAATTGTTTTAAACACTTTATTTGACAGATTTTCTGTTTCCAGAATTTCTGTTGGCTTATTTCTTCCTTTATATGTAACATACTTTTCTGTCCTTTTTACATCATCTTATTTTTTCTGTTAAGCAGTGGACATTAGAACTTAATAGTGTATGGAGCTGGCACTGTGGTGTAGCAGGTGAAACCACTGACTACAGTGCTGGCATCCCATATGGGTGCCAGTTCGAGTCCTGGCTGCTCTACTTCTGATCCAGCTCTCTGCTATGGTCTGGGAAAGCAGTGGAAGCTGGCCCAAGTCCTTGAGCTCCTACACCACATGGGAGACCCGGAAGAAGCTCCTGGTTCCTGACTTCAGATTGGCTCAGCTCCAGCCGTTGAGCCCAACTGGGGAGTGCACCAGCCGATGGAAGACCTCTCTCTCTCTCTCTCTCTCCCCCTCTGCCTCTTTGGAAGGCTGCCTTCCAAATAAATAAATAAATCTTTAAAAATAATAGTGTAGTACTTCTAGAAATCACATTCTTCTCCTTTACTGAGGATATTGTAGACCGTGTCCTGCTTTGGATTGCTGCAAGCTGTCTCTGTATGAGATGATCCTGTTGTGTAAACTCAAGGCTTTTGTGAGCCTCATCCTGTCCCTGAGCACATGATTTTCCACTTTCCTATTTATAAGTGGCTTCTATTGAATACCTTTGTCTTTTAGGTCTGCCTCCTAAAAATGGGAAAAGGAGAAAAATGCATGGAGTGAGGGAAACTAAGCCTTGAAATCCCTTGAAGTCTCTTCATCTACAGGAGAGAGGGATTCTAACAATGCGGGGAAGTGCAAGAATAATGGCTGCCCTCCTCTGGGTCTGGACTTTCATGATCAGAAGCAATAATCAGTGATCAAAACACAAACTGCCCAATGTTTCAAGGACAATTGCTGATTGTCCATTTAGCTCCTGCAAACTGCATGTGAGCTATCCCAGGAACATATGCACAGCCTGCTAGAGGACTAGGAGTGTGGTGATGGGGTAGCTACTGCTGACATTGACAGTGTTTATCCATCAGAACCATCCCCTGGAAGCTGTACACCTTCAATAGACTACAGATGTCCAAAAAACAGCTATATCAGACAGATTCTGCCAGTGTGACGGTTGTCTATATGGGGAGATGGATTCCTGGTTTTTCCTACTTTCCATCTTCTCAGAATATTCTCATGCTATAAGAAGCCTTTTTAAGGTCATCAATAGGGGCTGGTGCTGTGGCATAGCAGGAAGCTTGCCTATAGTCCCTGAGAGTCCCAGCTGCTCCACTTATGATCCAGCTCTCTGCTATGGCCTGAGAGGGCAGTAGAAGATGGCCTGAGTCCTTGGGCCCTTGTGCCTGTGTGGGAAACCTGGAGGAAGCTCCTGGCTTTGGATTGGCACAGCTCCAGTCATGCGGCCAACTGGGAAGTTATCCTGTCCTGCGGGACGTCAACTAGGGCCGAGCACCTAGAAGGAGAAATGAAGGGACAGGAGACACAAAGAAGGCAGCAAGACAAGAGTCCTGATCAAGCTGCAAATTTTATTTTTCAACCACACACTTATATATCATAAAGGCAGGGTGTCGGGCGGGGGAAGGAGGGGCGTTTAAGAGGGCAGGACATCGGGCGGGGGGAGGAGGGGGAGCTTATCTTGTAGCTGCAATGCTTGTGCAAGTAGGGGAAAGGTTACAAGGTCTTAAGGCACAAGGTCACACAAGGTTGCGTTATCAGTATTTTCTGTCCTGGGCTGTCTAGCCCTGCCTCAGTAGTTTTCCACTAAGAGGCCACATGCTGTGTGGTCCCTGACAGGGAGTGAACCAGCAGATGAAAGACCTCTCACTCTCTCTGCCTCTCCTCCTCTCTCTGTTTAACTTTGGCTTTCAAATAAATAAATAAATCTTCAAAAAAAAAATAAATAAAGGCCATCAATAGCTTCCAATACTTGCACTGAATATGATTCAATAGGATGAGAGTAATTTTCAAAAAGTACTTTCTAAATTGAAGATAAAATATGTTCTAAGACTATTGTCATACTATTTTTTCAAGACATTTTTGTAAGTCTTCGTTGGTGATTGTAAAATATTTTAACCTATATGCTGAAGAATTGATATTTTCATTTTCTTCATTCTGTTTGAGTTCATTCTAATTGGTGACTCAACTATCTCAAACACAATATGGCACAATTCCCCTATGGATTCCATAAATACTCATTCATAGGAATCATTTTCCTTGCCTGGTAATATTGCCTGTACTACCCAAAATATTTTCTCTCACAGCCCCATGTTCGATTTGGGAAAAAAACAGGAAGTCCAAAATAAGAAGCAAATACTATCTGAGTCACATCTGAAATAGAAATTATATGTCCATGTAACTTTCTAAAATAATCATAACCTGAGGTAAGGATGAAATCAATGCATAAACCTGCAATGGAAAACTAATACCCATTATATTTTCTAAGGTGATACTTAGTAGTATGTGTTCTGGTGGGAAGCAGGAAATACATGACCTGACATGAAGAATTTTGTCCTTATGTTTATGAACAATGGTGGGGCAGAGACTGGGGATTCTCTTTTCCCCTGGAAAATCCCTGCTTCTTCCCTCTTGGAACTGAAAGGGGCTTACTCTGTGATATGAGGCGACTGGGGAATTTCAGCTAACTCCTATGAGGAAAGGGACACAAACAAACATTCTTCAGCCATCCCACTGGTCAACCACGAGTTTCTTATGAGCATTTCTAGGATTTCCACAAGTTCCACTGAGCAATAAGTGGTCAGAGTGGAATCACTACATTTAATCATACTTACTAGGCTGTTCAACTGTCCCTACTTGAAACAGCTAGTCACATTCCTGCAACCTGTACTAGAATGTGCTGGAATGTGCTAGAAGCTAAGAAGCAACTTTGATGGCCACCATGGTTCACTGCCATGCTGGATCTGTTTGGCACCTCTAGAAGAAAAGTACCTATAAAGTCAGACAATTGGAAACTCAGAATTGTTCCACTACTAAATAGTCAAGTTTTCTCTTATTTTATGAAATCCCTTCTTTGTCGCCTCTATCTAACCTACTACTCTCTGCTTGTCTATCCACTGAGTCACCATAGACCACAGGCCTTAGTCCTAGCATCCCATCTTACCTCTGCTCCTTTCCAGTGCTTCCACTTCCACTATCATTCCAGATCCCTCTACAGATCTTTTGAAGGAACCGTTCATTCTGAAAAACAGACAAACTAACCAAAACCATTTAGAATCTTAAACCTTGATTTCTCCCAGGGCATGCCTGCGTGTCCCCCTTTTAACAGAAGCTTAATTTTGATAGGAGGCCAGTTCTTCTCATGTTCACTTCTTCAGCAGGGGCTGTACATTCTCCCCTAAATCAGGACATCAAGCCCGTGAGACAGGGTTGTCATCCTCCTTGCTCCCTTCCTGCTCATTTCACACTGACTTTCATTCAAGAAGCCTCTTCCACTTGAAGTTCTTACTGCTTGGCTGGTGTTTTACCCCTTGAGCCAGTCCTGCTGCTCTCATCCTCTAACCTTCAGACAATTCTGACATTTAAGGGAACACTTCCATCTGAATCAGTCTTCATCTTCACCTATCCAACACACTACATCCAAGCTACTTCCTTCATCTCCTCTGTTCCAAGGATCTTCACCTCCATTCAGCTTCCATGGCACACTTAACAAAATCATATCACAGGACTCATTCATTCCAGGACTTAACTCAACTCCAAAATCTTAAACTCCAAAACTTTGAACAGCATCCTAACTCATTTGGCCCATAAAAAATGAAGAAAAAAGAAATTTCCCTTCACTCTCTCCAGCACCATGTCCATTTCTTTTTGTTCACAACCATGTTCCTTAAAAGGATCATCTGCCCTCTTTCTCTATCCACACATTCTTCCATCCATTTGCTACAGTATAGCTTCTGTCCCAACTACTCTGCTCAGTAAGATCAACATTGTCTTCCTAATCACTTGATATCACCTCATTCTTGAAATCCTTTCCCTGTGAGCTTTTTTTGACTTCCATCTCTTCTAGTTTTTCTTTCATTTCTTTGAGACTCCCTATATAGTTTTCTCAGTCTCTCAAATCTCCATCAGTGTTAGGTTCCTTCACTTCTGAAATGGCGAGCTCACTGCTAGGACATCATCAAGGTGGCACAATGACTGCCTGATATGTATACATCAACCCCATGACATCCTCTCAAGCTCCCTCAAGCATCCCTCAGGCATCCCCACTTCACATACTGCAGATATGTCAGTATCAACAAGCTCTTCATTTATGTGTTTATGTAGTCAAGAACGACACACAGGAAAGAAACAAGTTAGCTTTCCTAAACTAAATGTCACAGAAGTCAAATCTCTCTTTTCTGCTGACCCAAATGTTAACCATTTCTCACCTGGACTTGTTGCAATCAGCATGCACTTGCACAGTAAATCTTATTTCTTAATACCTTTACCTTTTATTATACCTATGCTCCTTTCCTTCTAAATATTCAAAATATTTAATATACAATAAAACTTTTTAAAAATCTTAAGATAAATGTTAATGCTACCTAATATGAAATTAAATAGAATAGTATTTTCTTTTAAACTGAAAATAAATTTTAATCTTGCTCTGGTTAATTAGTAAAAAACAAATTTGTACTGTGACACAAACCTCTTCCTATTACTTCTACTTGAAAGAGAAATCACACCAAAGATAAGTATAAAAGTCCTTTCAGAAACTACTAGAGTGGGGAGCAACTCAGACTAGACTAAGTTACTGGAATTAAGACTTATTCTATGCATCTGCTCTCCCACAATATGGCGCTGGGAGAGGAGTAAACAACTTCTACACAGGTGCCTCCAGTTCGACCAATAAACTGCAGGAGCTGATCCCGCTCCTGATTGGAGGAGAGCAGCGTACTCGGTGTGTGGGTAGCAGAGTTGGGATTGGTGGAAGAGGACTATAAAGGAGGAGAGAGACAACATGCACCAGGAACATCTAAGAGGAACACCTGAGGAACATCTGAGCAGCCCCCGAGAGAGCCGACCGGCGGTGTGCCGCTCCCCCGTGGAAGTGGGGAAAGTGGCAGGGGGAACCGCCCTTCCACAGAGGTGGAAGGGACGGTAGCCAACCCGGGAAGAACCAGCAGCAAACCCGGGAAGGGCCGAGCAGACAAAAGAACAGCGCAGGGTCCTGTGTTGTTCCTCCACGAAGAGGGGGAGCGACATACTAGTTACTAATTTTTAAAAATAATTTCAAGAGTTTCTCATAATACTGTTCATCCCAAGCACTGAAATTCTAGCAATAGAAAGGATCTTTCCAAAATCATGCTTATGTTTCTAATAATTGAGATTTTAGTATAAACAGAACATCTTCTCTTCATATTCATGTAGCTACAACTTAGGGGGGCTGTTTGGTTCAAGGAAGGAAAAAAGAGAAAAAAAAGAAGTTGGACTCTTTCTTCTCTCCTCCTTGCTTGTGTGATAATGAATTTTACTTCTACTTGACTGGGTCACATTGCCTACGTATATGCTGAAAAAAGCTATTCTGGGTGTTTTTGTAGGAGTGTTTTTAGGTGAGATTGACATTTAAATTGCTGAACTTTGAGTATGACATATTGCCTGTCCTCCATAAAGTAGGTGGGCTTCATCCAGTCTTTGGGAGACCCAAACGGAAGACTGACGTGTCAGAACAAGAGGGAATTCTGGTAACACATGGCCTTCACATTGCAGACTTGAGCTATAGCTTCAAGTCTTCCTGGACCCCCCGGTAGATTGTGGACCTGCCAACATCCAATCACGTGAGCAAATTCCTTTCACACACACACACACACACACACACACACCATAATCCCCAGCTATTAAATTCTTGTAAAGTAGTTCTTTCTCTACTGGTCCAGCTTCAACTGGTTCAATTTTGTCTTTTATTCCTTTGTCATAAAAATGATAATACCTCCTCCATTAATTAGTCTCCAGTGCCTTACTCTTCTTTAATTCTTAACACCGCCCACTCCTCTGAAAGCAGGGCTTTCATTAAGATAGTGATTGCTAACTCGGGCTGCTGATTAGAATCATCTGGGAAGCTTATAAAAAATCCCAGTGGTCAAGCCACAAACCAGACCAACTAAAGCAGAACATCTCGGGGTAGAACACCGGCATCAGTGCTTTTGAAAGCTCCCCAAGCATTTCCAGTGTACAGCCAAAGTGGAAGACCATGCATCGGTGTCACTTCATTTGAACTGTTTGAGATGAATTTCATTTCCATTCAAGACCCACGATACACTGCCATCCTCCAATTTTCTCTTCAATAATCCTTCTCAGCCTTAAATAAAAAATATTTTTTCTTGAGATCCATGCGTATATTATTATCAGTTTATTTCATGTGATTATTTTCTACACTGTCTCAGATTGTTATTTCACTTTCAAGTCTGAGATTTCTTTTCTCTCACATCTCACCAAATCATTCCAACTCGTGGCCCTACTGAAGAACTTGCTTCCCCACTACCATCCTCAATTTCTTAAAGAAAAATCATTCACCTTCGTTTTTAAAACACAACTTACTCTGTTGTTCCACAGGATGAAAGTTTAAAATATCTATCAACTTCAGCCTAAGTTGCAACTGACTGTCTAGACATGAACACCTCTGGAAACCCAGCGCAGCCTGGCCTTTATTCTCAACAACCCCTACCTGCGGACCTTCCTCAGCATCCAGCACTCTGCCAACCGTGATCTATCCCTTGGACTCTCACCTTGTCCCTCTGTCTTGTCTTCCGGTCATTGAAATCCGCTTCTATTCCTCAGCATCCTACCCCTTCAGTCTCTCAGGACTCAACTCAAATGTCTCCCTGCTCAAAGCAGGCATCTTCAGTTTCTCTGTAATGCTCAAGAAAGGGAAATTTAATAACTCTCTGGAGTACTGGGAGAGATTGCCTAAAGGAGGGGATTTGTAAACTAAGAATGAACAAAAAAAGCATTAAGGAGCAAAGTAGGGGGAGATGAGGTAAATGTTCCAACAGCTTGTGTAAACCCCCAAAGATGAGAAAGCATCCACGGCATGCCACAGGTGTGATGAACTATGAATTTGTCTGTATGGATAAACAAAGGAAACAGAGGAAAAAGGAGTTTGGGAGCCTTGTGAAGAGCTGTGTGCCAATCCTAAGAGCACAGGAGTGCCCAACTTCACATCACTCTCAGAGTTGTAGAGAATACACTGAAAGGGAGAAAGATCAGAGACAGAGATACCACCAGGAGACTGTTACAGAAATCCAGAAGTTACCAGCCCAAGCTGGGTGAATGGCAGTGAAAAAGAAGACATGCGCCATTTCTACCACAGCATTAAGGTGAAAAATGATGCCTTTCTCATGTGGAAACGTTAAGATTCAGAGTAAGAATCTAACACCTCTTGGGTTCTTTTCAGCGTTTTAAATGTTATGTGAAAATGACATTTCTTTAAGTGCTAGTCACATCTCTTTAGTGACATATATGTAAACAAATCAATTACCATCAGTCATGGCCCATCAGTCATGGCATTGGAAGTCAAGGATTCATTTTCATCCAGACATCACCTTCTGCAAAGCTTTTCCTCACTCCACATTTTTCTTTCTGTGTTTTTCTTTTCAGTTGACAGGCTTATTAGTCATGTGAATATCTTTGTCTCTGCAGATATTTACATAAGTCCTAAAAAATCTTTTGTGACCCCAGAGATGTCAGTGTGTAGATTTGGCTTTTTGTGATTAAATCAAAGAATAAATATTGTTAAGATGTAGGTAACTTGGAACCAAGGTGAGAGTTCCATTACTGGCTCTGTTTCTTGTCACAGCAGGTGAATATATGAATATAATTTGACCTACAGTATAACTCAGTTAGAACTTGATGAAAGAATTTTTGCTTTATTTAGTAAATAACTGGGGAAATTTTTTTCTATGATAAATTTTAGAACTAAACATTTCAATCTCAAAATTATCCTAATCTAAGTGTTATATCAGAAAGTATCATTCAAGGGGTAATAAAAACCATAGAACTCTGTACAAGGATACCTTAAATGTCATATGGCCATTTATAAAGCAAATTTCACATGAGCCCTGCACATTCAAATATCTTTATGAGTCTCACTCAAACGATCGATTTAAATTTGATGCTCCAAATCTTCCTTATGATATCTGTAAATTTCTTGTGGTTTACTTCTAATTCCTCATTGCTTCCTTTCCTAAGTTTGCAGTTTGTTAACCTGGCATCTATGTAGACAAGAAACTATCATTTTTTTTTTGGCATCTTGGCAAAAGAAGAAAAATACCACAACTCACAAGTTTTCTATGACTCTAGTAACTTTAGGGGTCATGGAAAAATTAGCATTATCTATGGACTAGCTTCCTCTACCCATTATTGCTTATTTCATTCGCATTCATCCTCATCTGATTCCCTTACTCTGTCCTTCTCTGTACCCTTACATACCATCAGCCTCATTGCTCCACCATATACACATGCTGGCCAACACCATCCCTGCAAGCACTCTCCTTTTATGAAGAGCTTTCTATATAAAGTCTGTTCTTTATCTACTAGGCACATGAATTGGTTCATCATGAATGTATTACATGGAATGCAGACAATAGGCTTTCTTAATGGTTTCTGGTATTTTATCCAGATTTGTCACTATGCATCATGATTCATCATTATCATTCATCTTCATGGATGTTAGGACATTATCTTTTATCAAGAAATTGCAAGAAATAGCGGTTGGAAAGCACTACATGGGACACTCACATCCCATATCAAAGTGCCTGAATTTACGTTGTGGTTTTGCTCCAGATTCCAGCTCCCTGCTAGTGTGCATGTATCCTAGGAGGCAGCAGATGAGGGCTCAAGCATTTGGGTCCCTGCCACCCATGTGGGTGATTCAGATTGAGTTCCCAATTCCTGGCTTCTGCTTGGCCCAGCCCCATTTGGGGAGTGAATCAATGGATGAGAGATCTTCCTCTGTCACTCTCTCTCTGCCTCTCAAATAAAATAAAATGGAATAAATAAGTAAACAAATATTTCAAAGCTCATGAGAAAATGAAATTAAAAGATTACCTGCATTTTTTCAAAAGGAAAAAAAATAAAAGAGTGACATTGAAGCAAAAACATGTTCTCCCTCTTCTAAAAAAGAAAACATGAGGGATGAGTCAGGAAACTTGGGAACAAATACATGAAGAATATGCTAGTTGGCATTCCAGGCATCTTACAAACATTACTACGTTTGATTCGTTTCTTAATGTAGTCTGCAAAACAAATCAACAGGAGATATGCTATAATCCATCTTGAAAATATTAAAATCCTGAGACTGAAAGAGATGGAACAGTTGTTAAGTAGAATGGACGGAGTCCACATGTGTTCTGCTAAAATGCTGAGTCAGAGTGGGGAAGTTATGTGCATTGTCTTTAATAGCTCTTATGTTACAGTCATGGCATCACCCTTCAGTGTAGGTCTTGTTCTTAAATGTGAAAACTGAACAAAAGTAAATGAAAAACATGAGCCTTCATACACATTGAGATTCACAAGATCCAAAAGTGAGAGCTTCAGGTCAGCGCCGTGGCTCACCTGGTTAATCCTCCACCTGCGGCGCTGGCATCCCATTTGGGTGCTGGGGTTCTGGTCCCGGTTGCTCCTCTTCCAGTCCAGCTCTCTGCTGTGGCCTGAAAGGGCAGTGGAGGATGGCCCAGGCGCTTGGGCCCTGCACCCGCATGGGAGACCAGGAGGAAGCACCTGGCTCCTGGCTTCGGATCGGCGTAGCTCCGGGCTGTAGCAGCCATTTGGGGAGTGAACCAAAAGAAGGAAGACCTTTCTCTCTGTCTCTCTCTCTTACTGCTATAACTCTGTCAAATAAATTTGAAAAAAGTGAGAGCTTCAGTATCCAAGGCATGAGAAATAATTTGTTTCTGCTGGAGATAGCAACAAGAGAAACTGTTAGATGTTTACCTACCTGGCCAGCTATTCTTTCGTTATTTCTTCTTTATAACACCATGACTTTATCTTAAACTCAACTTGAAATTTGAAACTGAATGTAAATGTGAATTCTGTACTCAAACAAACTCCTGCAGTCTTAACATACGTACATAGAGTTTTACCACTCGAGGCCCAGACAGAGGAAATGATTCATCTTTTGTAAAAAGTGGAAGTGTTAAAATTAACATAAAATATACTATGATGGAAGTAGTTCTTTATTTACAATATAGGAAGTACAAACTTGTGGTTTTTATAAATTGAATCCAGTTTAGAGCCTTTAACTTTTGAGTATCACTGTCAAAATGTCAGCAATAGTAAGCCCGTATTTAAAAAATAGGCTACCAGCAGAAAACAGTATCTCTTCTTTGGTTTAACTACAAGTTATACATCAAATTTTAAAATATTGCTTAGTTTAAAATGTGCATCTATTCAGCAAAATGTCCAAAGTTGCTTAAAAAGAGGGCACTTTATTTAATTTCAAATAAGGTATGATTAACTTAAAATGTGACCATTAATTCTATACTTAAAGATTTAGCTATTATAGGACAATTTTAAGCAGTTAATTGAAATTATTAAATGTCAACTCACTTCACAACAGAAATTTGGCAGGAAAAAACATTTTCTTTTTTTTGTTGTTGTTTTTTGACAGGCAGAGTGGACAGTGAGAGAGAGAGACAGAGAGAAAGGTCTTCCTTTTGCCGTTGGTTCACCCTCCAATGGCCACTGTGGCCTGCGTGCTGCGGCCGGCGCACCACGCTGATCCGAAGGCAGGAGCCAGGTGCTTCTCCTGGTCTCCCATGGGGTGCAGGGCCCAAGCACTTGGGCCATCCTCCACTGCACTCCCTGGCCACAGCAGAGAGCTGGCCTGGAAGAGGGGCAACCAGGACAGAATCCAGCGCCCTGACCGGGACTAGAACCCGGTGCGCCGCCGCCGCAAGGCGGAGGATTAGCTTAGTGAGCCGCGGCGCCGGCCAGGAAAAACCATTTTCAAGGTGGTGCCCTATACACAGTGTGTGTGTGTGTGTGTGTGTGTGTGTGTGTGTTTAATGTGCTAAAGCACAACATCTCTGAAGACAGAGTAGATTCAGATACACGGCTCAAAAGAAACTCAAAAGGAAACCTATTTAAAGGGAAGAAACAAAAGTTGAAAGGTCTTGTCCTGAAAGAGGGATCTTCTCCAGAAAAAGAAGAGTGACTGGGTGATATGTAAACCAGAAATCGGCTATTGCATTCCTGATCTTATGTATCCTAATGCATGATAATTTTTTTTTTAAAAATCCTCTGTATTACAAAGTCATGCTAATAAACCCCAAGGCTGGGAGTGTGCAGTGGGAGAAACAGCCTCTGAATGAGAGAGCAAGGGAGAAGAACACCTATTCTGGGAAGAATGTGAGCACCAGGATCTGAGACAGAAAGTCTGGAAGCTTGAGTGAATATAGTATCCCACAGTGTTCAGAAGTAGGAAAGCCCTGAAGTTTAAGGTCAACACCAAACCTGACCAAGGCAAAAAGTAGGAACCACACAGGCATCATCTCAGATAGTGCCTGGCAGAATGAAAAACTGTCTGAGCGTGTTGGGGTGCAGGAAGGCTGTGAGAGGGCAGGTTTAGCAAATAATAAGGTTGATTGTGTGCTGTGCTTTTATGGGCTGCATAGAAGAGAATGTGAGGGTGTGTTGGATACAACCTGGAAGTTGTGAGATTTCATTGTAAATAAGCTTTGTTGTACATCCAGAAATAATGGATGGTTTTTATTTTCCTTTCCTTTGCTCTGGATCTTTTCCTGTGGCTCCTGTACCTGCTATTCTTTAACAGATTTATTTATTTATTTGAAAGGCAGAGAGAGAGAGAGAGAGAGAGAGAGAGAGAGAGAGAGAGAGATCCACTATCTGCTCTTCACTCTCCCAAATGGCCACAAAGCTCAGGTTTGGACAAGGCTGAATCCAAGTGAACGGAAGTGCATATGGGCTTCCCACATAGATAACAGGGACCCAAATGCTTGGGCCATCTTCTGCTGCCTCCCCAAGCATGTTAATAGGAACCTAGATCAGAAGCAGAGCAACTGGGACTTCAATACAGGATACCACCGCTGCAAGCAGAGGCCTAAGCCATTGTGACACATGGACATCCGTGTGTGCTACTGACACCACCACTCCCCTCTTTGAAGAACACGGAAACAGTGCATCATCTCAACACTTCCTCCTGCTACCATATTTAATGCTCACCTCTAAAATACACTGAATGTGTTTTACTTAAATAAACGTGTTCGAAAGGAAAATGTCTTAGGAAAATGGGAAATGACTGTCAGTTACTGTAAAAGAAATCAACCTTTAAGAAATCAATGAGAATAAAGCAATGCCATTACATTGCAGCAAAAACCCATTTCCTACGTTGAAAAGGCTTATCAGAAAATACCATTGGCAGGGCTGGCACTGTGGTAGAGTGGGTAGAGCCACCAGCTGTAACACCAGCATCCCACTGGTTCATGTCCCGGCTGCTCCACTCTGATCCAGTTCCCTGCTAAAAGCCTTGGAAAAGAAGCAGAATATGGTCCAAGTTCTTGGACTCCTGCCACCCACCCACATGTGGGACACATGGAGGAAGCTCCTGACTCTTGATTTCAACTTGACTCTGCTCTAGCCGTTGCGGCCACTTGGGGAGGAAACCTATGGATAGAAGACCTCTCTTTCTCTGTATCTCCCTCTCTTTTTTTAACTCTGACTTTCAAATAAATCTTAGAAAAATAATAAGAAAAAAATAAAATACCATTGAAAACATAAATTCATCTCAACCAAGTTTCTCTCCTTAAATTAATTAGAGGAATTGAAAGATAACAAAAAATAAATTTTATCATGTGATTTAATAGTATTTAATTCCATACTCTTATACCACAAAAATTCTCCATCATGTCGTCCAGGACAAGTCTTATTTCCCCTTCAAGAGATTGTAGATGTGAAGTCTCCAGGGACTCAACTCTGACTTCCTTCTCCATAGCATGGACAAATATTCCTCTCCTGACCAGACTCTGGTCAGTCTCCTCTGAGCTCTTTTCTCAATAAGACTCAGTCTTGGCCCTTATAGACTGTGCAAACATTAATATACTTTCCTTTTTTCTTTAATTTGGCAGACTGAGAGGCAGAGATAAACAGAGAGAGGTTCCATTCACTGGCTCATTACTGTAACCAATGCCCACAGTGACCAGGAGGTCAAAACCAGGATCCTGGAATTCCATCCAGGTCTCGAATGTTGGTGGTAGGGACTCAACTACTTGAGCCATCACATATTGCATTGAAGTGCATGCATTAGTAGGAAGGTAGAATCGGGGGTGGAGCCAGGACATGGAACCAGGACTTAAACATGTTCATGCTGATATGGAATGCAGCCTTCCCAAGGGGCATCTTAACAGCCAGACCAACCACTCATCCATGTTTCTAACAGTGAAAGGCCATATCCTTAGGATGGCCCTAACCTCCATTAAAATGCTTGCCTGAGGTTACTTAAGTATGCCAAAAGAGCTTACTATTTGTTCCAGCCAACAGCTGAATTTAAGGCCCCTATTTCCCACTCTCTGTCAGAAGGTAGGGACCAAACTTCAATAAGCACCAATGAACAAACCCACATGGGCTTACTGTGAACCAAACCCCTCTTCCTACCTTGTGTAAGTTTTCACTTCCCTGAAAGATCTCCAGGATCCTCACTCACCCTCCTCCCTACTCCCTCAACCTCCCTTCAAATTGCTTAGTCCACTTTGTACAAGTCAAAGCCAAGACCTTTCTCTGTGGACTCTTTTCTCTACTGCAGTACTGCATGACTGATTAAAATCTGTTTATACCACTTCAGCTAGTGTCTGGCTTTATTTATATTTGGCAGCATTTCATATCTGCACTCAATTCACGTATTGTAATTATTCCTTCAACTACCCTTTCACTCACTCTAATGTATGCATTTGTATACCCACAAGTGTCCAAATCAACCCTTGTATGGTGCATTCTATCCTAAAAGTCAAAAGCATTCCTTTATTCACAGGTTAATGGAGTATAAAAATGGAACACTATCTTGTCAGATAGATGCCCATTCACCACTGAAATGGAATTTTCTAAGGAGCCATCTTTTTTTTTTTAAGATTTATTTGAAAGAGTTAGAGAGAATGAGAGACAGACAGACAGACCTTCCGTCCACTGGTTCATTCCCCAGATGGCCATATCAGCCAGGGAAGGACCAGGCCAAAAATAGGAGCCAGGAGCTTCATCCAGGGTCTCCCAATGTGGATGGTAGGGGCCCAACACTTGGGCAATTATCCACTGCTTTTCCCAGGCCATTAGCAGGGAGCAGGATCAGCAGTTGAACAGCCAGGACATGAACTAGCACCCATATGGGATGACAGCATTGCAGGAGGCAGCCTTACCTGCTACACCACAACACTGGTCCAGGAGTCATCTTTAAACCTAAATTACTGTGTGCATCTGTATCCAGGTATCGAATAGCTAAGCAAGCAATTTTTAATATTTAAATGCAATACTGGGAGCCAGTGCTTCAGGGCTGGATTGCTGGCTTCCCACTTGCCCATGTCCTAAGGCACAACTTGCCTTGTTCCTTATCTCAAATTCTTTTGCAGAGCAGGAGGGCCTGGTCAGGCTAGATCTAATCTCACCTCCTGTGGACCTCCAGGACCGCTATAACAAAACAAGTCTTGGCGTCTGACACCAGAGACCTATGGCTCCTTCATGATTCTGCCCTACCAGCATGCCCTCCTTGTCGCCCCTTTACAGGCCCCAAAGCACATTCAGCCAGCAGAGCATTAGTCCTTGAGAACCTGATGTCTGCTACCCTCTCATCTGTTGACAGATTAAATGTCTTTTTCCTTCACCCCCAAACCTTGTCATCGTTATTGTGATTTGGAACCGAGGAAAGGGACAGAGCTTTAGGTAACACACTGGTCAGAGGAACCAAGTTATCTGACTACTTTCAACAGGGCCAGGAGGAAAGGAAATAACACATAGCTTCAGTTTGGTCTCATGTCCCAAACCATGAAAGAGACATTATATATTGCATTGAGTGTTTGAGTGTGAAAATAATTCAAAAGCCCTTACCAACTTACTTTCCTCTTTTTTTTAAAGCATAATCAGTAGCTTTTTAATTCTAATCTTTCCATTAAACTTCATACCCACCTCCTTTGGGTGTCTACTTCCAAAACACCAACTGTCAGTTAATTTTCCCATCTCTTGTTCTTGATTAGAGCATTTCTATGATCGTAGTACAGGGAATTTCCATTCGAGTAATAGGAGAGATTGGGTTTCTATATCAGAATTGGTTTTCTTCTATGTGTTTCTAAGTTACATGTGAGAACACTACTTTACTTGGAGGCCCGTTTCAGTATATAAAATCCATGATGCTGGACCCAGAAATGCAGTCAGACACACAGTAGGACTCTATTACTCCTGAACGCTCAAGGGTTGCAAGTCTGTGTATCTCAGACTTCAAGAACCACAGCTGAGTTCAAATCAGCTCCCTACAGCAGCTTCAAGCTTCTGCTGATCAGGCAGCAGAGGAGGACCCTAAACAGCAAGGAAGGAGGAGCATCTGGGCACATATTTTTTGTTTCCAGTGCCTACCTTTTTGCTTTCTATTTCACTGTTTTTTTTAAAGGGGTTGATGTCACAGCAGACATTTTTGTGAAACCAAATGCAGGACCTGTGCGGGGATCCACCTTTTACCAATGAATTGCAAATGCTTCTTCCTATGTGCTGTTGTCCCAATATGAATCAATACGAATGGAATACTTATTGTGCATTGATCTTTGGTAAATCTGGTCTCCTCTGTGCTATCAGTGGCTGCCTGTGCCAGCTTCATCCAGTCGCCCAAAATATTCTTGCTTCAGTTTCTACTCCATCTAGGCTCAAGTGTCAATCCTGGCACATTCAAGCAATCTATTAGGAGTGCAATCTACATCACTAAATGGAGCCTGGAATTAACCACATGTCCCTGGGTCCAGCATGCAGAGTGCCTGTGAAATGTGCAGCAAGTTACAGCCATTCTTCTGCCTGGTTAATGCTGTTACCTAAATCTCATAGTTGGATGCTGGTCTTTGTAGATACCCTCCCCTGCAGGTGCTAAAACCAACACCCTAAGCTAAACACATTTAACGGGTGCACCATCCCCTGACTAATGTCTGATCTTGACCTTCACAACAATTCCCTTGACACTGATTGAAGATTTTTTTTTTCCAACTCAAAAGATCATTTCTTTCCGTTGCTAGGAGAAAGAGTAATTCCTATTGTCTTACCCTCCCAACAATATTTCAATCTCTTACGAATCATCCATGGCACAGAAACTCCCCGAATGACCACAATGGCCAGGGCTGGGCCAAGTCAAAGCCAAGAACCAGGAGCTTCAGCCAAGTCTCCCATGTGGATGCAAGGATCCAAGCACTTGAGCCATCTTTCGCTGGTTTCCGAGGTGCATCAGCAGGGAGCTGGATTGGAAGTGGAGCAGCTGAGACTTGAACCAGGACCCAGATGGGATGCCGATGCTGCAGATGATGGTTAACCCACTGTGCCACAGTGCCAGCCCCCTCACCCCACTTTTAGACTTTTGACCCCCAACCTCATTTTCTCTTCCTAACTTGCTTTTCCTGACTTTAGGCCTGGAACACATCAAAGCAGATGTGGTATATATGATTCAGCCAATAGCTCTCACCAGGAAATCCTGAATGTATCTTTCCAGTCAATGCAAGGAACCAGCTCAATGAATCTATTTTGTCATGTCAAGTTTTTTAAATGAAAAATAAACCTTTGCATTTTCTCTAGTGAGCAGAGAATACGATTTCCTTTTGTTTTATTGTTCTAAAATGTGATAAGGCACAGGATCAAGTTAGGCTTGTTGAGGTTCTATATTATTCTAGAAATTGGGGAGCTCAACTAGGATTTGCCCTGTGTAGTCGGTGTTGTGTTATGAACTTGATTCTTCTGATAACGCTTCCCGTACTGTCTGTACTGTGAATTCTCCAGTTTCTGTGGCAACGTACTTGTTCCTGGGGAGAAACAAAAATGAACACCTGACCAGAGCTGAACTTAAAGATATTAAAGTTCACTCAGTGGATGGTTTTCTCAGAGGCTATTAAGGAGGAAAAGAAGACAGATAAACAGACACTATGTCTAGGTTTCAAGTTCCAGCTCAGCGATAAGAGACCACTTCTGATTTCTTTTGACCTTTTAAGTAACAAATCATTTTTGGTGTCATTGGTTGGAACATTAAGCAGAATTTTCACCCCAAAAAGCAATTTGTAAAAATTACTACTTGGGCAAAGATCACTTTTTAGTGGTGATTTGATGCTTTGCTTTATTTTAGCAATTTTGCCTTTCTAGTAGCAATTCGTATTTTCAAGATTTTTTTTGGAATTTTCACAAAAACTGTCGATTTAAGTTAACTTGATTTGAAAACATTATAAAATAAAGTAATAAGATTATGAACAAATGAGCAAAAGATTACATTTTGATAAAAATGGATATCTTTTTAGCTTGCTTTCTTCCTTATTGTAATGTCCAGAATTTTCTTAGACTACCTATTGCTGGTTTATGCCATTTGAAAAGGAAGAACTTGCAAACAATAAAAGACTGTAAATTCAACTGCTTCAGTTTCATATGAAGGAATGTGGTGGCCTTAGTTTGTAAGGCTGACACTACTATGCCAAATTCCTAACAACATTGCAGCAGGACTTTGAATCCCAGTAAAATAATTCACAGCCATTTGCAAGCTCCATTCAAGTGGCATAAATTCCTCTTAGAAAAGACAAAGCAAAATCCCTGGGTTCCTGCAGCTCTTCGCTCTGCTGCCACTCTCCCTCCTGGCTGCTTGGGGGTTTCCTCCCCACTTTATAATCTAGACACTTGCTCCCTTCCTATTGGACACTGCTTCTTTGTTCCTTGTGCTCCAGCACTTTTGTACTTTGCTTTCCTTAAACCCTGACCTCCTTTCTCCCCATTCTGCTCCGCGGCTCTTCATTGTTTTCTGGCCTCACTCTTGTTTCTTATTCTCTTCCTTTTCAAGTCTTAGCTTTTGTGTTCTCTGTGTGTGCAGTGTTCTTTTTTGGCCCTGGTTTCTTTCTTTCCTACCTTCTTTTCTTTGCAACCCCTTTTCTAGAAGTTTGTGCATTTTTTTCACCTTTTTTTTGATGGTAACTTTCATTATAAAGTCATCTTTTCTGGATGACTTCCTTCCATGTATTGTTTTTATCCGATGGTCTGAATCCTAATGCCACTGATTTTATGAAAGAATTATATAACTGAAGCAATATTTAATATAATAAAAGGTCAGAAATAATTTTCTTTAGAAAATTTCATCCTATTAGCAGGTTTAAATGCTTTGCTTTAAAGAGAAATATATCCTAACATCTAACCTCTTCATGACTATATATATATACACATATACCTAATAATAATTATATTTTATTATAATGCATGTTACACATAATACTAAATCCTTTAGCATAGTGTCCAATTCTTAAGTCTAAAGACTTAAAATTGTTTGAATTCTGATTGCATTTATTAAGCTTCTGAAAGTCATACTCATTACTATTTTAGAATCTCTAAAGAGCTTTCAGTGAAAAAAACTGATATCCCGTGATACCTACTGGTTTCATTTTACTCCAGACCTTGGTCAATTTTACTCACCATTGCTTGTTAAATATCTGTGCATTCAATGGTTTTTGTCTTAGTTAAAGACCCCAGGCTGGCCAGGGGATTGACTAGGAATAGTACAAGAGCCAACACGTGCAGTCATGTAGGTTGAACATGGTACGGTGCTAAGCCTCCACTAGAGTGACATGTGCAACCTTACACACAGTTGAATTATTTTTGCAGTTCTCCCTGAATCTATTGTCATTAATTTACTCGTGAAATGGGCAACACTTTCTCCTCTGATAATACTGCATCAGATCTGCTTTTGCTCCGTGAAAATGATGAAATGTAACATTTTAGAATTCAGAGGAAACGGAGAGGTCATCTGGTTCTCTTCTTTCCTCTTACAGAGAAGGAAGACGCTTCCCAAGACATTACGTCTCCTGACCACAGTCCTATCACCATGTACACTGTGAGATTCAGGCTTAGTCCTGGCCCTCCGCATTAGTCTCTGGAATGTCACTTGGAGGACATTCACTGTGGCATGGGAAATATAACACTTCTGCCATGCAAATCCAAAAGGCACAAGCTTCTAAATTTTAGCCTAACTGTATTCCTAGACAAGTTTGTAAACTGCTAGAAGGTGAAGTAATTTCTGGGTGATTCTCCAATGGCAGCATGCTATATAACCCAACAACCACACTAAACATTTTTTTGACAGCGGGTAGCACTATCTCACTGAACAACATAATGAAAAATACTTTAAAAAGAAACCATTTGGTTCTACTGTGGAATCTCTGTTACCGTGATATAATTTTAGAATATTGATGAGACAAAATAGAAACAGAAATCCTTAGTTTTTGAAATAGTATCTTTCCCGTGTTCTCTGTTTCCTAGCCTATCTTGGTTACTATCAAACAACACTTTCCCTTCATTTCCTTTTTAATCACTAGATCCCAATATGTAGTTTTTGTTTTAGTATTTTAATTAATTTTGTTCCCTTGCTACAACTAGAAAGCTTGTTAACTCCTGTGTACCAGGTTCATCTTTGATGCTAAGCTTGCATGCAGGTGACACTAAATGTGTGCTACTTAAGTGAACCAAAATTGTACTAGAGATACTGCAGAAGCCCTGGTTAATTGGCAGAAAATATCCAAATTTAGTCTATGTTTTATGTGTTGCCAAAAAAAAAACCCTATCAAAATGTGTATACCATGGATCTAAAAAATGCTAATAGAATTGACCATTAATGAGAAAACTAAATGAAATAATACCTAGTAAAAATGCTTAAAGTGATTTCTTCTAGTAGATTAAAAAAAAATCCTGGTGAAAAGAACAAGCAGAGAGTTAAACACAGTGCAGTCCGGATTCCAAGTTGGCCAAATAGGGAAAAGATTTTGCTGAGTTTGACCAAGTGAAGATAATAGAAAAGTCGATGAAGTGTATTCCCAGGGGAGAGTTGAAAAGAATTTTGCAGTAGAAATTCTACAGAAAGAAGAGAGATGACATGGAGCAGTGTGGACACTACAAACACACAGCAGTGAATGGGGACAATACCAGTGACTCCCACACCTGGGGGGTAGACACCAGCTTCTGAGAGTGAGGTGAGAGCAGACTTCAGCAGCCCTTGTCACTGGTGACCACACTGAGTCCAGCCTGGAACCTTATTGGAGTGGCAGGGTACCCACCTAGCCCAGTGAAAGAAAAGCACATTTCTTTCTCCCCATCCCTCCACAAGGGATCCCCGGGGACCAAAATGGAAGAAGCACCATCTTAATGCCAGTAGAGGCTGCAGCTGCTTTTGTGCATGATTTTGTTAGAGAGAGAATTCTCTATCTCCCATTGCTTCTGAGCTTTGCCTGGATACTTGGCAGGGAACAGGGGATCCACTTCAGGACTGTGAGGTACTCCCATCCCCCAACCTTATCACAGGCCCCTGGGCTCAAACTGTGAAGGCAGAGCACCCAGAGCCAGCTAGCTCTTGGAATATATCTGCTCTCTCCAAGGATGGGACGGGCTCTCAGAGCTCAAAGTGGGTCCTCTGCACCCTGTGACTGTGAGAGCTTAGCATGCTATGACTCTGGGAATTCTGTGACTGCATGACAGGGCTTGGGGTTTAGCTGGGTCCCTGGTCTATCACTGTGTCTGGCTTCAGAGGGCTCAGAGCTCCCTGATTGCTTGAGATGGGGTATTGCAGAGGGTGCCATGGTCACACTGAAGGCCACATAGATCCTTTGTGTGGGTCATGCACCAGAGTGGGTGGGGGTTGCAGCCACTGTGAGCTAACCCTGGGCACTGATCACCTTGAAAGAAAGGAGGTGAAGTTGTGATCACACCCTACCCTCTGCTGACAGTCAACGAGCTCTACCATGCCCAACTTAGGGGTCAACCTGGACCCTCAGCCCACAGCCCACACTTGAGCACTGACCAGAGCTCCCTGGCTCCACCCTGCACATGGCCCTGGGCATCCATGGAAGGAACAGACATCACTTAGCCACAGAGGCATAGATCAAAGAAAAAACCCTCAGAGGGGAAAAACAACAATTGTTTCTTCAAATGCCTAAAAGTCAATGCAGAAATACAAGAAACAAGAACAAGGAGGATAATGTGACTCCCCAGAAGAAACAAAAACACTTCAATATTAAAATGTGAAGACAAAGAGATTGGTGAAATGCCTGAAAACAAACTCAAAGGAATGATCATAATACTACTCAGAAGCACAGAGAAACATATTCATGAGGTAAAGAAATCTATACATGATATAGATAAAAAAATTTGTCAGTTAGAGATATAGAAAACTGAAATATTAGAAATGAAGGACTCAATATGCAAAATAGAAAATGCAATGGAAAGTTTCAACAATAGGCTTTGTGAGGCAGAAGAAAGAATATTTGAGCTAGAAGACAAATCCTTGGAAACATCTCAGTTACACAAAAAAAGAAAAAAAATGAGAAAAACTGAAAATTGTGTTCAAGATTTATGGGATGATATCAAGTGACCAAACATACAAGTCTTGGAAGTTCCTGAGGTATGGTAAGAGAACATGTGTTAGAAAATCTATTTGGCAAAATAATAGCAGAAAACTCCTAATTTGGAGAAAGGGACAATCAAGTACAGAAAGCACATAGAACTCCCAATAGGCATCATCAGAAAAGATAGTCACCATGACATATTATAGTCAAACTTTCAAAGTAAAGAATATGGAAATGATTCTAAATTGTGCTCAAGAGAAACACCAGATTACTTTCAGAGATTCCCAACTACACTAACAGCTGATTTCTCATAAGACACCTTACAGGCTAAGAGAGAATGGAGAGACATAGTCCAAGTCCTATAAGAAAAATCCTGACAACCAAGAATACTATACCCAGCAAAGCTCTCATTTATAAATGAAGGTGAAATAACAAATGTTTCAATTTCCAAAACAAATGGAAATTGAAATAATTTGTCACCACTTGTCCAGCCTTACAAATGAGACTTAGGAATGTGTTGCACACAGAAACAGATAGTCATCATTATGAAAGAATGTGAAAGCAGAAGATCTCCTAGTAAAAGTATGAAGGAAATCCAAAACAAATAGGAATATTTTTGGAAAATGGTAGGAACAAGTTATCATTTATCAACAATAACCTTGAATGTAAATGGCCTAAATTCTTCAATTAAAAGATAGACTGGGTCAGTGGTTTAAAAAACAGACCAAATCTAACTTTCTGTGTAAGAAACACACCTCAGCAACAAA